>NC_137629.1:19720155-19735155 GCF_963383615.2 Lipophrys pholis
GATTGCTCACTGAAGTGCTCACACACTGTGGAATGCATCCCACTCTTTTCCATCGTTGCGACCCATGTCCCCTGCTCTGCCGCTCATCCCACTAACGCATGTTCCTTGGAAATGCGGCACCATTTGAAAGGTAAACAAACTCCACGTCAAAAACAGTGTTGAAACAAACACGTTCAAATTCAAATGAGAACTTTTTTTTTTTTATAGTTATGAATGCGCCCACAAAGTAAATACTTGAACATGAACTTTAATCAATAGCTTCTTTAAATGCGTGTCTGTTTCTTTATTGGTTGTTAAACAGCAGCATTAGAAAATAGCAGAACGAGATGTGATTTTCCTTAATGGTGATAATAGCCGAACACAAAATGAACATGAGATGACACAGTGGATGAGGTACTGATGTGAGGAGAAAAAGAAAAGATTGTTGAAATGATGCTATCTCTCTCTCTCTCTCTCTCTCTCTCTCTCTCTCTCTCTCTCTCTCTCTCTCTCTCTCTCTCTTTCTCTCTCTCTCTCTCTCGCTCTCTCTCTCTCTTACCCGTGGAGGAGGGCTGGGCCCGGAGCAAGTAAGAGTCATCCGGGTGGGGCTCCAGGTGGGAGTGGGTGGAGTTTTTCTCCAGCAGGGGCACCTGGCACTCCCTGATCGGTGGAGATGGGCCGGGGGAGGGGTGGTGGGGGGCGGACGAGGAGGACGGGAGGGACGGAGGGAGCAGGGTGGAGGAGGAGGTTGGAGGGAGTGGACGACCTGAAGGATGGAGGGGACAGATAAAGAGAGAGAGAAAGGACGGAGGGGACGTTAGACAAAACAGATGGCATCGACTGACAGTGATACAGGGGTCTGTTCCGAGCGGCAGCTTTAACGGGATATCTAAGATGCGTAAACACCAAAATCCTTTTAAATTGCCTGTGTGCCTAAATGACGCACACAGAGGGAGAGAACTTCCCTCTCTTCCCTCTGGTACCTGTCCAAAACTATTTCTCAGACTCTGCCTCTAAACCGTTTTAGTGGATTTGAGTGGACATGAAGTGGGACTATTTTTTTTATCAAATGGTTTCTGTGAAAACAATGTGTTCTGGGGAGTAACCACATTAACTGGAACACTGCCTCCGGACAAACAAAGAAAAAAAACAATTTTAAGTGCGTCTGACTTTGGTAATATTGTATAAGTAACATAAAATAGAATAACAAAACAAACAAATCTGCATGACAGGATGTGGAGAGGGGGAAAGTGCACTTGTGTGTGTGTGTATACGTCTGCGTTAAGATCTGAAATGTGGATGAAAAGACCTGCTGCAGGTATCACAAAACAAAGCTATTCAGGTACTCCGTGAGTAAAGCTGCCTCATGGAAACAGCCCCTGTCAACAGAAATATAAAGCAGCTTGGAAACAAACACAGGATGTTACTGAAGCTGAAGAGACTCGACAAAGAAATACCACAGAAATCTGTAAATCTCCTAAATGTAGACGACGCCAATGAGATATTTAATCTCCTCATTTAAGCAGGTCGCTCTGCTTAAACGCAGTTTAGAATAAACAATTACGAGTGATAAAATCAAATAATATATACAGGTGCATCTCAAAATATTAGAAGACAATGAAAAAGTTTAGTTAGCCGTAACAGTGAAATTTTACTATAATCTCCAATAATTAAACTTAGAAAAGAATTAGAAATAAAGTACCTCAAAAAGATTGGTAAGATTTTTCATTATTTGTAAACCAAAGGTCATAAATATAGAAATTGAATGAAATGCCTGAACCTGTTCCTAAAAACTATACATAAACTACATTTACCTGAAACTGGAATTCTTCATTAACTTTTCAATGGTGTTCCAATTCTTTTGAGATGCACCACAAAATAATGTACTTAAAAGTGAAAAATGTAAAGATGAATACTAGCTATATTTATTTCTAGCTCCAGACAAAATAATATCTCCCACTATAAACACATTATTACAGTTACAAATCCTTGTGTCGCAACTGTGTTTGAATAATTGTTGAACTCAGTTTTGCTTCGGGACAATATTTCTTTGAAATAATAAGACATCACCTTTCGTAGAGTTTCAACTTGTGTAACTTGTACATTCAGTGATGGACAATGATTTTGGACAATGAAGTGTTCCCAGGCACAGATCCCCACATGAAGACGTGTCTTATTTCTAATGAAAATCCAGCCGAGGCTTCCAAGATCACGGCCATCCCTTACTGATTTTCAGCCATGTCCCTGAGTACAAAGACTTATTCTCTGGCTCTTGTAACGGTGTTACGTACTGCAGATGATAAAATTCTTTGCAGTTTTGAGAACTGTTAATTCACTGGACTATTTTCTTTCACAGCCTCCTCCTCGCTGGGACGCTTTCTTAAAACCTGATTCCACTTATCTTTGTCCAATTAGCTGCATTAAATGTAAGATGCTACATCAGTTGTTTTTTTTTTTTCCTTTTTTGATTTACTTTGCCAGCTTTTAATCGTCACTGTCCTAACTTTTCTGCAGCCAATTTTTCAAATATATAAAAAAAAGAAAAACCACCACTCTGAGCATTAAATATATTCACTTAATAATATTTCGAGATATATTATATACAGTGAGGAAACTATATCAAGGGTGCAGCCTGTCTCATTATTCCTATCAAATTTGAAAAATGTTTGTTTATTTAAATGATCAAAATTTTGGGGGGGAGTATTTTTTTGTGAGGACCTACATCCATTGTGCAATTGTCCTCTACATGCGTAAGACAAAAGAAAGTTAACAGCCAAGTCTTTAAATAGTAGGGAGCCATGGGATGCGTGGACACAATCAGGCTGTCCCATACACCAGAGAGGCAGGGGAGGGATGAAGAGAATTCACTCTGCTCTCCAAAGGTTTGGAATCAAGGACAAAGACAAATCTAATAATTTCTATTTAGAGACGGCTCAAAATATAGAATAATTATGCCTTCCATATTTGCAGCTCAATCAATCAACAATGTGGCAAAAATGAGGCCAGTGAGTCCAGCCAATCCACCGAAGGACTAAGGTTATTATAACTACTAATTAGACAGTCAAGCAAAGACGTTCCATCACAATCACTTATTTTCTGAATCCACTTTTCCTCCCAACGATTTACAAACATCCCTATTTTTTTTTTTTTGTCTTTTCCTCAGTAATGCCCTGTCCTTCACCTTAAAAAGTTAAAAACGTAAAGTATGGTGAATAAAAAAGACCCAATCTCCTTTCTAGTTGTACAAACTTTCTTTTTGAAATCTTCACCTGAAAAAAAAGAAAAAAAAAAGAAGAAAAAAAGAAAACGGGGGAAGCTACAATGCACATCCTTCCAGCCTTCCCCCCCCCCCTTTCATCGCATTTTCTCTTCTTTCTTTTTACACGGAACAAAAACAGGTAGGGGCACGGGAGGGGAAAGACAGAAAAAGCATTGAGACCTTGAAGGAAAAAAAAAAAAAGGAAAGATAGCTGAACATTCATCATCACAAGCCATTGCTCTTCTTTTTTTCCACGACACTTGTCCAGAATACAGATGTGGTGTGATTGTAATTTGACAGCATTCACCTTCCCATCACAGACTATTGACAGAAATCAAAATCTGTAAAGGCCATGATAGATGGGGGGACTTTTTTTTGGTGACAGTGCAATATCGCTGGCATCAGTGAAACAGTACCTGGCCGAGGGAGAGACGGAAGATCAATGGAGGCGTCATTCAAGGAACAAAGTAGTTGGACGTAGTTCCTGGCTCACTTGTTCGACTTTGTGGCATCAGAAGGATATTCATTAATTGCGGAAAATGTGCGTTTTAACTATCAGGTGCCGTCGCTGTCCCGTGGTGCCAAATTTGATAGAAAAGACAGCGACTGATGTCTCTGTCCTGCTGCCCAAACTGCTCCAGCTTAAAGCTTTGCATCATGGAAACCAGAGCTGGGATCGATCCACAGCCTCACGGTAACTACACCCCAGAGAGATGCCAGCCTTGTCTTCTGTTTAGGTATGGGTGTGTGTGTGTGTGTGTGTGTGGGGGTGTGTGAGCGTGTGTGTGTGCGTGCGTGTGTGTGTGTGTGCGTGTGTGTGTGTACATGGTCAATCTCATCAGAGCAAACAGAGAAAAATGGATAAACAGTGGCAAAGCAAACACTGTGGCTTGCAGGAGGGAAAAGGAGACGGACGGGGAGGAACGGCGATAGATGGATGGAGAGGGAGGAGAGACGGTGAGGTCACAGAGGTGACCTGGGAAATGGAGAGATAAAAAAAGAGCGAGAAAAAACTGAGAAAACTCAATGGCAATAAAAAGTAGGGATGAAAGCCATTGACGGGATAATTAGAAGGAGAAGAGGCAATAAAAGGGGAATGAGGAAGATGGAAGGTGAAAAAAAGGAAAAAATGTGGGTAAAGGAGGAATAAACTGCAGACATGCACGCACATGTACACAAAAAAGAGAAAAAAAGCCGCTGATCTAAATGAGTCAATCACTCACTGAGAAATGATTGAGCTATTTGGATATTTTTACAAGGCCTATAATGAGGCGATTGCCGGTAACAGCCAATGAAAAATCGGCGTGTGCGTGAGTGCGCGCGGTGTCGCACCTTTAAAATTGTTTTACTGCCCATTGCTACCGCGTGCATATACAATCAAATGCGCGCAAGCTCATGCACATAAGGTTAGGTGTATGCCATTGCGGTTATTAATATTTTAAATTACTTTAATTACAAAAAAGGAAAAATTGCACTAGTTGGCCAAAAGCAATTAAGGGAACTTTAATCTCCTTAGCAATTATGCTGTGGGGCATCCTTAACTCAGTCATTTCTGCCCGCTACATTTGGAGAAAGGTCAGTGGAAATTGCTTTGTGTTATTAGAACAAAGACTTGGCAATGAGCTCACGTGGTCCTCTTGACGATTTGTTCGTTTGCCATCCTCCGAGCCGCCTCCCCGGCCATCTGTATACATCTCTCCAATCCTTCTCTGCGTGCCCGTCTCTCACTCTTTTGAATCTACAGTTTGCTCCGCAAGTGTTGATTAGTGCGAAAAAGAAGCGTATCATGAGGGAGAGTCGAGGCATCATCAAACTGTATTAAAGCACAAAAGTCTCTTGATGGTTTCGCTAAAAGCAGAAAAAAAGAATAACGGAAAAAAAGAACACGGCGATGATTTGTATGTTGCGCGGGTAACAAGCCTCGCATGAGTCACATAAGTGTGTGAGCTGTGCCTGTTGCTGAGCTCCACTGAATGGGCTTTCTATATTCTACTGTTTCTCTGTGAAGACATTTCCTACAATGCAACAGCATTTTTCCGTCCAAAATAATTCTGCATGTTGACTTCTTCTCTTCTCTTCTCTTCTGTATCCTTGCCTCTATTTCTGTCCCTCCCATGCCTCCCTCCTGCCTCGATCTGTCCATCCGTCCACCCATCTGGCTGAGGTGAGGAGTGTGAGGCCGTGGAGAGGAGAGCGGAGTGGTGCGAGGGATGGAGCGACAGCTGGAGCCCAGTCAGACAAGGAGAGACAAATTACCCCTCTAACGAGAGCCATTCATCATCTCTTCATCTCTCTCTTCGTTCATCCCTCTATTTCCTCCACACCTCTACATGATATACAGCACACCTGGATAGCAGCTCTGGGAAAAATACAAATAAAAACTGAGGGGGGAAGAAAAAACCCCCCCCAAAAACCCCCCTTCGGAAGCGTGCAAGCCGATCTGCGCAACTTTACACTTGATCTTGTCCTCATTTAGTTGCTGTTCATGTGGCTCGTGCTGCGAAGTCAATCAGCACGTGTTCCCATAAAGATGACGGAAAGTAAGGAATAAAAGAGAAGGGGAAACAACAAGATGAGGGGCGATGTGAAATGATTGAATGAGCCGTTGCGCGGGGAAGAGGGAGGAAAAAGAAGCGACACACCCATGCTGGCACATGCGGAGACTCATTACCATGGCTGCTGTCAGCACAGATGTTGGACTGAGGGGGAGCTGTCAGTCAATGTGTGTGTGTGTGTGTGTGTGTGTGTGTGTGTGTGTGTGTGTGTGTGTGTGCTCGCGCGTGCGTGCGTCACTATACACATATACATGTGTGTGTATGTGTGATAGTGCCTGACAGTGATCTGAGGGCTATTTAGACAGCTGCTGACACAATGGGCCCCTTTTCTCTATTTATCTATACAGTGCAGACTGTCTCCTCCATCTCATCGCTCTTCCTGTTTCCCCCTTCTCCTTCCTCCACCCCCCTCCCTTCTTTCCTCAAACCCTCGCCTCTTCTTTCCTCTTATTCACAGATTTTTTTTTTTTTTAATATTTCACATTTAGTTCCACTGTGCCAAGATGCACACCTGTTGTTGCCTGCATGTGTGAGCAACAAATGGATGTCATAGCCTATCCAGGAACGGCCCGAGTTCATCAGCCGCACACAGCCGGGAAAAAGAAAGAAGAAGGAGAAGATAAAAAGCACTCTACCACAACGTCACCCTATTTCTATCCCTTTCGTAATCAGCTCCATCATGAAATGAGTGATAAAATGAGTAAAGAGGGAAGGGTGAGATGAGAAGATGATTCAACAGACGTGTTTTAATTAATAAAGTTGGGCTTTCTGGGCCTAAAGAGATGATTGTATCACCGGCTCTTTCTTTGATGTGTAACAGTGTGTCTGAGTTCTTCTCTGGCCTGGAGCTCTCCTCTGCTTGTTCTCAGTTCCTCCCTTTCATGTCGCCTGCATCAATTCGATGTCTCACAAGTACGGGAGGCCCCCCCCCCATTCCAAACAGGCAAATCCTCAACACACACACACCCACACACACACACACACACACACACACACACACACACAAACACACATGCCTGGAGCTGATGTTGAATCTTCCCTTGAGCTGGGATGTTTTACAAATGTACAGCATCATACTTTTATCTTACACACTACGTCATTTATCAATTTTAGATTTTTTATTTCTTTCATGAACAATGTTGAGATACTTGTTTGAAGTCCTTGAAATTCTTCTCTTGAAAATATGAGTTATTTTTTAAAAATCAAGCTTCTGTTAAAATCAATTTTCACCTAAACTTTTTAATTCGGTTATAGGCAGTCCCCCTCCCTCAATCCCAAAGGCATGCTTGCTGAAAAACAGCAGATTTTTCTTTCTTTCTTTACTGTAGTCTAATTCTACCTATGTATTTCACATCCGTGGTAAATATCACAACTGTCACTTTAATTTTTCTCCATTACAATAAATGAAATTCTGAAAATGTGGTATTTGATAATACATTAGCTTTACCTTTCATTTAGTTTAGGATCATTTCTTCTCAGCAATTTGAAGGAAAAACTCATGCGTCTGACTGTGTTTTTGAAAGCCCCGTGAAGCGCTCTGGTGCTCCTCAGGATGGCCCCAGACATTTAAAACCACAGGTTTCAACACCGTTAATCTAAAGTGACTGTTCAACGGATGCTATGCGGCAAACAAATTGATTAGATGTGGAAAAAAAGCACAAACTAACACGTCGGCCAGATCTTGTCAATCAGAGTTGTCTCTGTTGTTGCAGAACAGAGGTAATGAAGAACTAGAACCCATCCAGGGTACCCGTTTCTCTTTCTAATGCTGTTTTCATATGTTTAGTGATTCTATGCTGTGTTTGGAAAGGCCACCTAATTGAATATGTAACATTACTGTTCAGGATGTACGGCGTTAGTTAACACTGTCACCCAGCGCGAGAACGACCTTGTTTGATACTGGACTCTAGTCTTTTCTGTGTGGGTTGCCGCGTACGTACACTGCCTTTTATCCAGTATATTGTCCAGCTTTATAAACTTTAAAATATACATTTAGGAACGTGCCCTCAGCCGTACATGGCTTCTTTCAAAAACACTTTGCTATATGATTTATGTTACAAAAGGATACAATTATGAAAAAAAAAAAAAAAAAAGCGTAATCTTTCAATGGAATTACTATTTTTAGAATTCATTTAGACAGGATTCTTTTAAAAAAAAAAGAAAAAAAGAATTCAAATCGTGTTCGATTTTAATTATCCTGGATATGCTCCTTTGAATGAAACTTGTAATAACGAGTTGACCTGAGATGACTTTTCAAACAGGCAAACTTGGAAAATTACAGCCCACTCAACAAGTTGTGCATAAAGAGAACGAGCTGAAACTGATTTTGTCTTACAGAGGAAAAAAAGAAACACATGTGCGGAGAGCACGCAGATGAAAGGTAAAGGCAGAAATACTCTGAAGACCTTCGCCTTGTTCTGTCTTTTCAATCACCAATCCAAGCTCACCTCTCCATTAAAGATGGCACGGAGGTCATTCAGAAGTAATAGGCTTTGATGATTAGTGACCTCTTGAACAATATCCACTGGCCTTCATTTAACATGGAGTGCGTACAAATAACCGAGACCAGTAGAACGCTATTGCCGACAGAAGTTTAAAATGAAAAAGAAGATGATGAATTACAGTGTTGATCATCTCATCAAGGATATTCCATTGTCTGACAAAGAGAGACGGACAAAAAGACCTGGAAACGTGGACGGAGACGACGTTGCACATGAAAAATCTAAATATATGGGTAACGACTGATTGTTTCTAGGAATAAATGAGATCAAAGACAAATAGATACAGATTATATTATATAAAACACAATGTTCAGGGTGTATAAAATGCACCCTGAACAGCTTCAACAAAACAAGAGTGCCAATTAAAAATTTGTATGTCACCTGCTCTTGTTGCCTACATTTATATACCGTGCATGCTACGTCGTCTAGACTGCATAAACAAATACACGTCCACATGCATGCACATAGCGTGCATCTGCACACATTTTTACATTCACGCTGCCGCATCACACGCCACAGGGTGCTGCGATGAAAGAAACCCTCAGAATGAATCCTAACGACATGCCTCTGATTTTCCAACATCGGGTTCAGGAGGTCATTCTTTGCTCCTGTCCTCACTGGAGAGGCTGATTTCTTTTTCTTTTCTTTTTGTCTTCCAGAAGAGCAGAGATGAAAACAGATCAAACCCAAACACCAGCAACACACTCAACCTTTAGACTTGGAGGCACAAATACAGTCCAGGAGCTATCTGCATTCGCTAATTGAAACACGTCTCCCTGGTGCCGGTGGGTTAACACGCGTGGGTGTCTGCGGCAGCGCACAGCATTAGGATGCTACGGCGCACTCATGCTGTCCACTGTCAGAGATGTCCACTGTGGAGCTCGGGACAACCATGGAGGCTGCATTACCATATAAATTACATCCATGTTGTTGCTGCCGCTGTGGATTGATGGTATTGTTATGGATTCTACGCATCGGACCCTCATTGAAAACAATCAAAATAAATGGCCTCCCCCTTCCACATAAATGCAAACACATGCACAAATGCATGAACCGGCGGACTTGGCTTCAGGTGCACGTGCGCACACGTCTGCAGTGCACGTGAGTGCGCGCAGAGTCGCTCTTGGGCCGCCAGCCCGAGGTGCAGGGGCGCAAACACTCCTCCCGTCATCCCTCTATTACTTCTGAACATGCTGTGTAATGGCTGAAAGGAGCAATGGAGGAAAAATATGTGCATGAGCGTGTGTGTGTGTGTGCGTGTGTGTGTGTGTGTGGGTGTGTGTAAGCCACAAAACTTGACAGTGCATCTAGTTTCGGTTTTGCCGTGCTCACTAAGCTGCCTAATTCCTGGGAATGACTTTCATATAAGTGTGCATATCGCTATAATAAAGTAAGCACAAAAAGTAAGAAAATGTGTGCAAATGGAACTTCCCACCTGGGAACCATCCCAGTTCCCAGGTCTAGGCGTGCACTGGTTTGAAGTTTTGACTCAAGCTCCATTCAGATTATTTAAATTTTGGCAAAATGTTCTCTCTCTCTCTCTCTCTCTCTCTCTCTCTCTCTCTCTCTCTCTCTCTCTCTCTCTCTCGCACACACAAGCGCGCACGTGTGCTCATAACACAAGCGTATGTTATTTACATTCAAAAGAAAAGCAAACCAAATCTGTATGAGATTCATTGCCATTAAGTCACAACCAAGAACTCCCAAACACATATTTCATTACTTTTTTTTTGGGGGGGGGGGTGTTTATATATAATATTGAAGTAGCAGGAAACAAGCACAAATCAATTCTTTCTTGTCACATCATAAATGTCGGAACATGAAAAAAAAAGAAAACAGACAATCATTTTCCAAACGTAGCGATAGCAACAGCACAAAACCAAACAATACCTTTGAATATAGCGAAAAAGCAATTTTCGGCATTAAATCCAAGTGTTTCACATCGCTGGAAATAGATTTCATGACACCAGCAAGGCTGCTTCCATATTTACTCACTTGAGAGGGAGGCTGAGAGTGACATATGGACAAACTCTTTGATTACTGCAGATAGCACTTGGTCTTGGCACTTAGTGAAGATGCTAACAAAACAACAGAAACCTGCCTGCAGCTTTGGACAGACCTTCTCGTCTTTATATCGTATCTGGAAGACCAATATCTCCGGGTTTGTTATTCCGACTGGAGAAAACCTTTTGGAGGCTGCGGTAAATAAAAAAATGAAATAAAAAATGAAATAAAAAAAAAAAAAGCCAGCAGGGTTAAAAAAAACCTGGGTAGAGCATTTTCTCCAATCTGCTACGCTACTGAATCGTTGAACGTTTTAGTACACAGCAAAATAATAGTGAACCACGGATGTGAATGAGAAAAGGATGACTGTCCTTCAGCACTAATCAAATTCCACATGCTCGTCTTGCTTGACATCTAAAAAGATTAGAGCTACAATCACGCTTCCTGGAATATTAACAAGACAGGTATGCTATTCTGACAAAAAAAAAAAAAAAAAAAAAAAAATGTGGAAGCTTTGCCAGAAATAATAACCCAATTCACTCTTCAGAAAATCGTCACTAATTAGCACTGAAAGGTGAGGCATCAAAGCCTAAATTAAATGTTTACACCTATTCAAGACACTAACATTTCCACGCGCACCTCGTTAGAGTGGTACCTGCAGCACGCGGTTCTTTTGAGGCTTCATTTACATTCGCAAAGATCACAATTAATGACACCCTGAAAGACGAGGACCGGGCAAAAACAAATCCACATTACACGCAAACAACGAGCCCTGAAAAAAGAAACAAACTACAATCATCATCCCAGAATGAGAAGCGTATGCAATCGCAGATGAAGAGACGCGTGAAAGACACGGAGGCGCACGGGAAAACACGCAAACACATTTTTAGCAGCCGCCTGTAGGCGCACGCACTTTTATATTCACACATGCACAGGTGCCTACACAAATACCTATTCAACATAGCGGGGCTCCACTGAACCATCCGCCAATTGCTGTGGTTGCTATGACGATCTCGTTCGGTGAAAAGCGCACAAAAAAAGCAACAAATCAACAACAACAAAAAGATCTGAAAAACAAAGAGGGAAAATTAGAAAATGGACCCCAAAAAAAAAAATAAAAAAGGCAGATTGGCAAAAGAATCATGCGAGAGCAAAAAAAAAAACAGAAAGAGGAAGCCGAGATGTTAAGTGATCTGGATGCATTTGGTGCAGTTTTTTGACATTGCACACTCAGGGGTACCGCGGTGTATTGTGATGTCATGAATAAACTCAATAAAATCAATTTGTGTGTGTGTGTGTGTGTGTGAGTGAGCGTGAGTGAGACAGAGCGAGAGCACTGGCGAGGCTGAGTCAGCAGTGGCTCTTTTTTTTGACAATAAGCGGACACACATGCGTACGGCGAGCCGCTGGTACTCTCCACGTTGGGATCAGCCAAATGAGGGGTGGTGCATTTGGAGTCAGTGGATAACGACTGTGCTGTGTCCTGTTGCTGAGAGAAACCTCGTCTCTCTTTGATGTTCGGCTGTCTCTATTTATAGTAACAGTGGGGAGAAAAAAAAGAAAAAAAAGAAGAGGATTGAGTGCTGGAAAAACAGCACCGCCACATTATGTTTTCCCTAACTAGCTTACCGTCGGGCCTTGTGTTCTCACTCAAGGTGAGGAGGCTGGAGTCTCCATACTCTGGGCAAAACACAAGTCTCCTGCACCCTGGCTCAGACGCGTCTTGAGACGCAGTGTTATCTCTCAGAGAGACACCATCAAGGTGGAGTTCGCCAGTATCCTCAGTACCCCTTGTGCCTCTCGCGACATGGATTTAAGGAGCGTTTCACAAATAATGGGGAGCGGCACAATAGGATCTGATTGGTTGTGCTTGATTTTACAAAGGTTCTTTCAGTTTCTGAAGCCCATTGTCCAAAGAGATAATTCGCCCCCTTTTTTTTTTTTTTAAGCAAAATTGGTGGCGGCTAAAAAGGAGAAAACTTAATCAACCTGCACTCAGAGACAACTGGCAAAGTACCAGGGTGCCACAAAATTGTTTTCAGGGAGCTTCAGTGATTTTGTTTATGGAGAAAAACACATTCATCTCTAAAAGAAAACCAGAGTAGGGTCCAATAACAAAGGGCCACAACACTGGACCACCATGTAACCACTAAACAAGGGACAAAAATGGTGGTTAAGTAGTCATTAAAGTTGTACTCTGAGAACGTTCAACCAATGCTCTCCTTTATAGTTGGGCATCCAAATCATGCTGGCACTTTGAAGTAATATTTTCTTTTGTGAGACTTTTAATTTCAGTTTCATACTCAAAAGCCGGTTGAATTTCTTCAACTGTTTTACCTTTACATGCCTTTTCTATAAATAAGCCATTATGAGGGTTTCATCATAACAGACACCCAATTCTTTTTTCCCCTCTATTGAGAGTTTAATTGTGGAGCTCAGTTAATGGGAGTGAACTTTGAGATATATTAACGAAAAAAGAAAAAAAAAATAGGGATTGGCAGACAAATCTTTCTGCTGAACCACCTCGTTGGAGCTATTCATCACTCGCAAAACGTGCTTATCGCTGATGAGCCGCTGGCCTATTAAATCTCAACTTAATTACATGTCGATGGTAGTGAGCTCTATTAAAACGTAAGATCTATCTATCTATCTATCTATCTATCTATCTATCTATCTATCTATCTATCTATCTATCTATCTATCTATCTATCTATCTATCTATACCTACCTATATCCATCCATCCATCCATCCATCCATCCATCCATCCATCCATCCATCCATCCATCCATCCATCTACCTGCAAGACCATGCAATTGCCACGCAGCATTACAATTAGCACAGCTTGCATCAGCTGACATCAGCTGACTCAGAGGAATAAGGAAGTCCCCATGCTAATGGACTTCACGTTCAGTTGTGCATCAAGGTGTGCGCATGAGTGTGTATTTTGGAGCGGTTGTTTGTGGTCCCATTCTGCACAAACACTCTCTTGCAAACGTGATGCAACTCCCCAAGGCACAACCTGCAAACCCTTTCAGCTCATAAACAGTTGTGCCGAGCCAAGCAGAGGCAAAAGAAGAAGAAGAAGAAGAAAAAAAAAAAAGCCTTAACTGGAGGACATTCGGCCAAGTCGAATGTTCAACACTCCACTATTAGTCTCACCCCTCGCTATGAACTACAGACCTTGGAGACAAATAATAAATGCTAATCTTTGTAGGACGAAGCCAAGTCAGTCAGTTTAAGCTGAGAGCGTCGAATGAGATTTTTAATTACTGCATGACCTGGGGTATATTAGCGCATATTAATGAGGATCATTAACCTAGAGGTAACTAAGACCCCTCCTTCTTAACTACAACTGCTAGGACCTCTGCTGTCTGATGCTAAACTGTGTGTGTGTGTGTGTGTGTGTGTGTGTGTGTGTGTGTGTGTGTGTGTGTGTGTGTGTGTGTGTTTTGAGGAAATGCTTCACAGATGGCCCCTTGCATCCTTTGTAATATACCACATGTCCTTGGTAAGCACAAATAACTGAACTTAATCTTCTTTAACAGTTACGTAGCGACAAGCTTGAACTCAAGGTCAGTAGTTTTTAGAGTGCGCGGTGGGATTCCCTTGGGAGGGGGTTACCAGAGATCATAGGAAGGGGTGGGGGGGTGTTGGTGGGGGGGGCAGCTGGGACAATCTGCAGGTCTAGGGGACTTTTTCTTAATATGTTTTGAGAGAAAATAAAGAAATAAACACTGAAAACATCTAACGAAGATTTATTCTTTTTTTATTCTGTGGATAAAAATCGGCTGATTTTGGGGTGACGTACACGCTCAGGAGGCAGGCTTGGGATTGGAAGTTTGCAAGTTCAAATCCCACAGTGGGTCCCTGAGCAAGACCTTTGACCCCCAATCAGCTCAGGGTAATTACCTCATATATTTTGTTACTGCTTACTAAATTCTGGCTTGTGACTTTGATATTTCATAATAACAATGCAATGGTTTTATATAGCACTTTTCAGGACACTCAAAGACAACTTACATTGCATTCTTCATTCACTCGATGGCGGTAAGCCGCGTATGTAGCCACGGCTGCCCTGGGGCAGACTGATGGAAGCAAAGCTGCACCAGCCACTCACTCTCACACTGCATCCACCCAGGCAGTTTGAGATTCAGTGTCTTGCCCAAGGACACTTTGGCAAACAGAGATGGGAATCGAACCTGCAACCTTCCGATTGGGAGATGTCCGCTCTACCAACCGAACCATGCCGCTCCTTTTCTGTGCCCAATCCTTGGTAATGAAGGATGACAGGAGCAGGCACTGGAAAACTTCCATATCTTTTATGCAACTGTACCCTACCCACCAAAAAAAATTTAACAATCAATGGCCAGCAAGTAGGTACAGCACATACCTAAGATGAAATATGAGGAAGGAGAAAGAACAATTTCAATTGGCATATGCAAAGGTCAAGGTAATTTTAAAGGATAAAGAAGAGGACATGACGATTTTTTTTTTCTTTTTCTGCTCATCTCTTTTTTACTGCAAAAGGCTAAGGTGGAACATAGGGAGTCCCATTTTCCACCCCCTGCAGTGTAAATGTCAGGGACGGTGCTGACGTCATCCGCCCGCCGTGACTGTGAAATCTCCCATCCCATCCCTTCCCTCCAACCATGTGTGTCGGCCTCAGTCTTGTAGTGCCACTACACTGCAGTCTCAACGGTA
>NC_137629.1:21787655-21980155 GCF_963383615.2 Lipophrys pholis
GGAAACCGTTGGTCTAGACGAAGCTGCTTCCTTTATCGTCCCAGGACCCCTCATGTCTGCAGAGGAAATTATTACTTGGTATGAGTCTGTTCTTTTACACACACACAGACACACACACTTTATCCATTGTTGGGGATGAGGTAGCCGAAAACAATGATGTCATAGCCTGATCACTTTACCCGTCCTCCTCCGACTTGTCTTCATCCCGGGATCTGGACCTGGCAGATCAATGAGGAATGGAAGGAATGAGCATGGAGGGACTGAGTATATGTGAGTGCAAGAGGCTGGTGAGAACAAGAGAGACATGACTTATTGGCAGGGGCCCGCTCTTTGCTGCCTCCAGCCTGAATCACTCAGAGCTGATGACATGTCTAAATTCTTATTGATACCATGCCATGTCAGCTATTTACATCTTAAAGCACTCCAGGTTCAAATAGACGCCCCACCTAGAATGCAGCCGACTGCAATGAGGTCTGGTAAATATTAACTAAGGAAATGTCCCGAGGATCATGCAGTTCACTGTGGAGGTCCTTTATGACTTTGGTCGCTGGATTCCTGCACTATGAGGTCAAACACTGAGTCAAAGAAGTGTGTGCCTTTGGCCTCACACACTGTGGCTATCAGTATTTAATATTCCGACTAATAGGCCTTATAGCTGATTTATCAGTTTTCCCAGGAAAATATACATATTTATGTTTTGCTCCACTTACTTAGAGAGCTCATTCACTGATTTTGTCATTACTTTATCCAGTTTGGAATAAAATATGTAGCCAGGACAACCCATGTGAGGCTTTACTGGGCTTTTAGTACCATGCATCATCCTGACAGATCAGCCGGCTCCAACAGCTGGCTCAGGTAGGTGGAGGCTTCCACCATGAATGAATGAAAAACCAAACCAGGGAAAGTTAATCGGGTTTAAACGTAATTGATAGAGTGGTGCAAAGTCCAAGTTGCAGTTCATGAATCATAATGTGTAAACTATATCAGTACCAAATATAACATGGGACAAATACAACAAGCACATGCGTATGAAGTCAGAAACTAATTTCTAAGCATGATACCACACTTTCACTAACCTGATAGCCTGAGAATAGATTGTTTGATCCTCTTCAGAGAAGGTAGATGGACCTATTCTGGAATAGATGTAATATAATGATGTGACGACCAGATATCCGAATGCATAGTGGTATAGTGGTTAGAGTCCAAGTTGCTGAGTTTGTACTTTCTTGGGTTTCCTCCCACAAAGACATGACAAATGTTTGGTTGTATAGACCTTATTTATTCAGATTGGCATACCGAATAGATTGTGCTTTTTGTGGGTGATTTACTAATAATGCCTCAATGAGTGACACAACGCACAAACAAAAGCTTTTAAAGAGAGTCTTGCAGGCTTTAGTCAAAATCAAATAGTCAAAATCTGAGGCAGTCCTCGAATGAAAAGTCATGGCAAGCCAACTGAGGTAAAGACTCTCCCCATGATCAGACCGCTGAAGGCTGAGCAAGTTTCCACTGCCTGTTCATTCCCATGTAAAAAAAAAAAAAAAAGACGCACTAAGAAACAATGGAAGCTTTTTCAGAGGCTGTAAATCTATTAATCTATTTCCTTCGAACATTTTGCACATCTGTCACATGCAATTTCTCAATGTGTCCTGTTTGTAGATCAACTTCCACAGTGTGTGTGCGTGCGTGATCCTGCTTGCAAACATTACCATTACCTTTTGTGGACCAGGCCCTTAATATGAGTGTGTCTTTCTCTGTTATGGACACGACTTGTTACAACAGAGGGCAAAGTTAATCCAAAGCACTTTAGTGATCACCTGTCTTAACAGAATCACTTTCTTCATGTTTCCTATATTTCACACCTGCAGCTTCAGTCATTTAGTTTGAACATTGGAAACCGGAGATCAGTCGAACCAAAGCTTCTTAAAGTATTGTTTAAACAGCCAACGTGCAAAACCTCTCATTGTTTGAATCAAACGTTGGTCATTTTTTTCAATCCCTTGATGTAAAAGAAATGAGTTTTAAAATGGAAAGTATGTAAATAATTCATGTATCCTTTGACTATACGCAAATATTTAGTTACTACTCTATGGAAAAAGCAGGGTTGAGCTTATTAGACTGATCCTCATGGAAATGGTAACCAACAAGACGAGACAAGCTGGAAGAGTGACAAACAAGCCCTCCACGCAGGAAACCTCATTTACTAGTTTGTTGACGGCATCATTTGTCATGCTGGTCTTTGCCTAGCGATCGGTTGTGGTTAGTATCAGACAGGTGTTACTGTATGTGTTATTGTTTCTTCCAGCCAAAAACAAGCTGATTTAGTCAGGTAACAAGCCACACAACCTCTGATGAAAACATCAGGTAATGATGGCACTCGGGGTGAATCACCTACTTCAGAGGAACGGTGGTTCGACGTCGAAACCATGTAGGGAAGATTTAAAAACATCCCATTTCATTGTTTCAAATCAGTTTTGTGGAAAGTTGTTACTGTGTGGATGGGTGGAGGTACAGCACGTTAACAGACAAGTGAGTTGTCTCTCATACAGCTTAACATGTTTTTGTGATCTGACTAGAAGAAGAGTCGGTGACACCCTGGAAAAAGAAACTTCACAAGTTAAAAAGGCATGTTTTGGAAAATGTTCTGCATGTTGCCTCAGTAATAATGGATCCTCTCGTTTTCTTTTCTTTTTTTTTCTTTTTTTTCAACAGGCCACATTCTTATTTTCCAAAATAGAAATACAGGTAATACATTCAATAATTGAATCCCAAAATAACACCTGTGTATTTTATTTTATTTTTCTACTATGACAACGCAAAACATCTGCTGTGATTACTATGTGTTTGGGGCATTTCTGTTGGTATAGCTACAAGGAGTTTCTCCAAACACATCCATGTGATGACCAGCTGAACTTTGAAACGCATTAAGGAGTTCTTTGGTTTGAGAGCAAAATTAAATCACTGTGAGAATCATTATGCAACTTTGGGAACTATTGCAAAAACATTTTCTTTTATGCATGAATACAGTTTATAGTGAATTGGCTTTACATAGAGAAATACTGTAGACAAGTGAGGTCAGGAATAATGAAGACTGTGTTTGGAGTAGCTCCATTTGAGACATGTAGATGTTTGCAAGTCTTTTTTTTTTTGTTGTTGTTGTTTGACCACAGAGAAAAAGAGTTCATGCGAGCGACGCAAGTGGAAAAACCAAAGACACATTTGGGTGGCAGCATTGCTGCATATCAGCAGGGTAGAAGCAGGCGGAGAAGGCCTTCTATTGTTGAGGGCAGAATAGAAAGTCTCACAGAGCCCAGATTCCATCCTACCAGTGCGGTCACGGTGGCAAGCACTCCGATAAGTTTCCTCTAAACTGATCTCAATGAGTCTGTTGTCCTTCTTGTGTCAGATCAAAATGCCCCCCCCCCCCCCCCCCCCTTTTTGAATACCTCTCTGGTTAGTTGTCAGACAACAGCTTACGGTTTTGATGCTGGCACCGAATGAATGTCTGCAGTGATTGCCGTTTCATCTGATAAAGCATTGACGTTGACGGGTCACCTGTGGGAAACGCCATTGTTCTCCTGTCTGCACCAAGCTATAAATGCACCAGGCAGGTGTGGTCGTTCTGGATTTAGCTCAACACACCTGAATGAACCCCTGAGGGCTGCGCTAACATCACAGCCGCTCGACTTGCGTCACTCCCCGTGGTCACCGCTGGCTGCCTCTCTCCGTTTCTCCACCCACAGCATCCACGCCACAGTATCAGCGCACTCGAACACAAAACGGGAGTTTGGATGGAAACCATGGCAATGACTTGCTACCACGGCGGTGACTCGCCACCGCATCCACCACAGCGCTGGGCAGAGCTTCTGTAGACTGCAGCAGAGTCCACAGTGTTTTCCTCCACTGCCCTCTGAAAAATGCAACCCTCTGTGGTCTCAGCGCTGTCACTCTTTGCACAGTTTAAACCTCTTTGGTGTCCTATAACAAAATGGTTCCCTCGCTACTTTGTCTCTGTAAAATCCATGCTACATGCAGTCTAAACAACAGTTGAGAATTGAATCGGGAAGTATTTATTTTGGATGTATATTTAGCTCATGACCACCAGCCTGGAACATGCCAGCCATGCTAACTAGCTGGAGCAGGGCTATATTTACAGTGGGATGGGCATCCATCATTGCAATGCAAAGGCACAGACAGCCAGAGAGCAAGGAAGGGAAAGTGTGGCCCATCAGTCACCACAGTGCAATCTCGGGGCTTGTCTATTTAAAACGCCTCAGCAGTTTGACCACAACAGGGCCACAGGTCACACTGTATGAGTGGACATACATCGCAGCAATAAACATCTGCATCCCTACACAACACCACCGAGCATGCACATATCCATCCCGTATGCACTTCTGCTCTTCATGCATACTCTTATCAAGCTGTCAAGCCAATGGAGATTGATGTAGTAATACAATTTGCTTCGCAGCCTCTATTTTTTTTTCCTGCTAATCCTTCACTAATAAAGCCAGGTTAAGTATAGACATTATGTTGTGTGTTTGTAGGGCTTCAATTACTTATGAAGTTGTTGTCCAACAGGCATAATCAGGCTAATAAAGCATTGGGAACTCAGAGCAGAACTCACATCAACTTGTAGTTGCAGCTGGTGCACACACAGGCTTGTTTATTTAAAATTTTTCATCCAGTTGATTTTCACAAAGACAGAAGGTTTCTGTAGGTCATGGTTGTCAAAGCTGTGCATTCATTAAATGCAAAATATCATGTGCACATACATTTGTGTACCTCAAATTCTAAGATGTCAAGAGGTAACATGAACTTTAGACTCACAATACAGACAATTATAGGAAACAGTGCCACGATAAGAAATCAGAGTTCCCTTTTCACATTTCACTTAGAGGCACAAGTTGACATTTCCAATCTTACAGGTCCTGATTCTTCTGTGGGTATCTTGATTAAATGACCCTGAATATAGTTTCATTTAAAGATCATATAACATTCTATTACATAAAATGTCGCCATCACCCATCAAAGTATATTTGCCACATATTGGGTTACTGATGCCTTTCTCCTTCAGGCAACAAGCTTTTTTCCCCGTGTGCTTGATTTACTTTACGGTTTTTATGCTTTCTGTCGAATGTTAAATGATACAGGAATTTTCTGAGATGAATTTGCAAATTGAGATCAAATAGACCATGTAGTCTGCACAGCAGTGTATTTGATTCTGTAGTTGACACAAAAATGGAAAACACTGCATTTTTGTTGTCATCATAAAGATAGTGAAGTAAGTTCATATATATCTTGTGTTTTTGTTCTTACTGAAAATGTACCTGTCCTTCATTTTTTTATTTTTTTTATTATGGATTTCGTTCACAAAAGCAGGCATAACCCGATCTGGATGTTTTCTTCCCCCAACAATTACAGTGATTGGCACTAACAAGCTAGAGTACTTCTATTAAATGCAACAGGGTCAGACCTATTACACATGCATAATCAGAAAGTCCAGACAGTGGACAGTGTCCAGTCTGTCCTGTGATTGAAGTAAGCGAGGAGGGAAATAAGCTGATGGTGACACCTGGGCTCTCTGCCCTGGCACTCTGCACCTGCATGACATCACCCAAAGGCTCACATGAAATAACCCATCAACTGTCAAGCATAAACAGGATAGACTGTCTGCTACTGCAAATAGATGACCAGACAGATAGGCAGGCGCACCGCCTGCACTAATAGTGTTAAAGCAGACAGACAGATGGACAAGGTCAGAAAGTGGCATGACAGAGGGTGCGCTGTGTCATGATCCGGACAGATGGTCGACACTAGATTTCTGCACAAAGTGTTGAATCTGGAGTTTGTATGTGGCGACATTGGACAAATTCCATCCCTGCATAATGAGTGGTTGCAATGCAGGCTTTGCAAAATAACGGGATTTAAAAAAAACCAACATTTATATATGGATATTATGTCATTTTTATCGGTCTTGCACAATAAAAGCGTTGATTACGAAAACATGAACACATCGCTGCTCAACTGCAACTCGGCACTATTTATATTATATTGCTTTTATTTTATTTTCCCATAACAATAACGAATGAATAGACTTCCCCGCACTCCATTTCTGCAAACTGTCAAGTACAACCGCAGCCGGCCACCTCATTATCCCCAAAGGAGCACTTTGCACATAAGTACCTTGTTTGCCACATGAGACACCGCTGAGGTAGATGACAGTGGTTGTCGTCCATCACACACAGAGATTTTTCCTGCCTCTCCGGGGATTTAAAACACATTCAGACAATCTGATGACACCTCTGTCACAAGTTTGCTCCGCATCCAACTTCTGTTCTCAGCGCCTGTTGCCCTTTGTGTGGACGTGCATGTGTGCTTGCTCAGGCGGCGGATTGTTGCACCGATTGCCCTGCAGCGCGCTCGGGGTTTGACGGGCTGGCATCTGTAGTATGGGGGCCAAGTCGTTAGCACATCGGGGTGGAGTAGAAACCAGCCATGTAGGGACATTTGTGTATGAGCTCAGAAACACTGAAACCCAAGAAGCCTCTCAAATCCCCCGAACCGACTGCCTTCGGGTATTAATAACACGCAACCATCCACACTCCTGTATTGTGATCAACAATGAAATGAAGTCGAGGGATGAAAGAAGTGTGCATACATGCAATCCTTTTTCATCAAAGTTTGTAAAATTTCCAAGAAAAAAAAAATGTTTTTGAGGGAAAAACACGCTGGAGACGGAGCATGGGGTTCATGCTAATACTGGGGTCAAGTCTGGGCTGTTATAAGTGTGTGTGCGTGTACGGGTCCATTTTAATGACATCATGTTAACTTGTAAATTAACACGCCCAGCTACCCGCTGTCCCCTGGCTGAGTGGATGCACGAGCCTCCTGGATGGTGAGGTCATGGTGGTCTGTAGATCCTTGTAATGTGGGGAGGCTGCTAAATACAGAGTAAGGGTAGGGGGAATGCTGGCTATGCAAGCCCAGTGTACTGTATACTAAGTTTGGTACAACCCCCAACATACACATCTTTACCCCGTGCACTTGTGTATTTAACATCCATATGTGTTGTTTCTAAACTGGGAGTTGCTAAATTGCACTGCACATTGTGTTTTATTTTAAGAAGCATTGAGATAAAAGTGGTGAATGTACCATAAACGCTGGAGATTGTCATAGGCAGTAAACCGGGGCCACAGCTGCTGCAGTCGGGGAGCTCTGTGTTTTATGACCCCCTGGGCTATGAACGGGGACTGCAGCTACAGTGGCACAGATACAGAGGTGCTATAAATCATGCGTGTGTTGATAGCTCTAATCTGTGACGTGTGTGTTCGTGTGGCATTAGTGGTGGCACATGCCCAAGAAACAAAACTACAGGGGAAGGAGACACAGAGGAGGCAAAAGCCAAACGAAACTGAAGTTATCGCCGAACAAACTGCTCCACAAAAGATATTGTCAAGTCTGTTATTTAGCCCCTTGGGCTGCCTTGGAAAAGTACCTAATATTTGCTTTGGAAAAGTACTACCGGCACCCTCCAAGAAGACGGGGAAGCCGGCTCTGCATTCCTGAGTTGTGAGGCGGACTAATCACTCACTGTGATGTCATGACAGGTTCATAGGTTGTGCTCACGTACATGTTCAGACAGAGACCCGTGTCAACACTTTGTTACACACCTTCACCAAGCAGGAACAGTTTTATTACCGCTACATCCGTAGTCTGATAGGAACATTGTTTCTCAATGCAGCAAAAAAAAAGAAAACCTCTTTGAAAGAAACAAAGAAATACAGGACTGCATAGTTTCCTGAAGGATAAGGTTTGATGTGGATTGACATTATTGATTCAGTAACTTGATAATTTGACCTGGATTTTGATCGAGACTCAAATGTGTCATCAGATAACTTTATCGTTTCAGACTTTGAAACTGAGTCTGTTTTTTTTTTAGATTTTCACATCACTGTGATTTTACTCTCATAACTTGTTAGTGTCTGAAGTGGCATATCTGTGACTTCATGGCAAAAGTTATATGATTTGTTAACAGATAACACTCATAAAGACACCGATCATTAAGCAGGAGTCACTTTTCTCTTTTTGCAAACTGTAGAAAGGTTAAACAGTTAAATGTCCTGTTGTAAGTTTACTGTGTCCCTTTTCATTATATGACAGTGGTTATTACAATTCAGCTAGTTGTGTCCGTTGTTAAATTAATTTCCATGCTCACTATTGGTAAGTGTGTAAGTTATACTTGTATTCTTATTTGGCTCATGTGACGATAAAGGCTGACGTAGCCTATGTTCAGGAGACTAGATGATAAATGACAGTAGATCTGGGAGATTACAGCAATGCCGGTGGTCTCTCCACATCTTCTCAATCAGCAAATTCATCTACAATTTTCTTTTTGTGTTGTTTTGACCACTTTTGACCAGATTACAGAATTCTACTTTTGTTGGTCGGTTCAGCAAATTACAAGGTGATCTACAGCAGTGATTCACACGTTTACTTTACTTGTAGCCCTCAGCGGAGCCCGTCTCTAATCTTTAATTTACCTCAACAATGATTTGAACCTTGGTGAGCACGCTCACTCTGTTAGAAAAAAAAAAAAGTGCATTTTGCTATGGTTGTGTCTCACCAGAAATAATACTTTCATTATGGGTTGAGATCATTATTATATGATTATGTAAGATAGAGAAAATCAAAAGGAGATATTCCAGTAGACAATCACCGTTTCCTGCATAGTTGTGATCTGCTTCCGCCCCCTCCCTCTTTTTCATTCACTCAACAAAAACTGAAAAGGAGTGCTTCCACGTCATATCCCAATATAGTTTACGACAAGTCACCCATGTGTCTGTCTCCTGGCTCTTATACCTGTAGGTGTGGACAGTATTTATGGTGTTTGAGCCAGATTGTTGTCATAGTATCTAAAATACTAAGTCCATAAAGTTTACATGTTTCTCGAGTGACAAATAGGTGCACACACATTATCTGTGACCTGGATGAACCCTCCTCTGCTGCCTCATCAAACGGTTCACCTCCTGTGTGTCAGCAGCATTATCAGACTGTCTGTCTGGTCAGATTGACTTTATTTCCAGTTTCAAACAGAATATGTCTGTCTCCCACAACATCCTCCACATATTTCCCATAATCCGTGAGGCGCAGCTGAGGCTGTCTGCGTATTCCCACCCTGGTAGAAAAATAAACAGGGCTTTTTCATCATGGGAGGCAACACTCAGTCAGGGAAACTCGAGGCAGACAGATTTGTTGCGTGTGTGACAAATATTTTCTTTCTTCTTTTTTTTTTTTTTTTTTTTCTATAAATCAACCCACTTCTGTTCCATATGTCTTTTTTTCTCTCTCTTTTCATGCTGACTGGGAAAGAGTAAAAGTAACCACATTGTCCAAAACAAGAGAGCCTGGAAAGCGTGCTAGTGTTGGCAAAATGCACCATTTAATTGCTGTGCTTATTGAAAACACAATTTGTCTCAGGGATTCCCCTGTTCACACACACACACACACACACACACACACACACACACACACACACACACACACACACACACACACACACACACACACACACACACACACACACACACACACACACACACACACACACACACACAGAGAGAGTGAGAGGGAGAGAGAGAGAGAGAGAGAGAGCTTGCTGAGCTGCTTGACTGTGAAGACATTTGGTTTCAAAAGCAGCATTGTGTGAAGGTCAGAAGTGTCTGTGGCATGGAGCTCTGTCGTTGTGACATACTCCATTCAGTGAGAAAGGCCGACAGTCAGATCCTATTACATGGGCACCGGACTGCAGGATAAAAAGAGTGTAATAGTGTGTGTGTGTGTATCTGTCTGAGTGTGTCCCACTAAGCATGATTTAGACAATGACTACTCCGATTTTCATCTTATTTTGACTGCACCAGATTACAGATAAATGAGTCAGGCTTAGAGTATCAATGTTTTTTATTCTTTATACAATGTTTTTTTTTTAAAAAATCATACTAACATACGGTTCCCACAATACAGTTCAATTACGAAAACCAAAAGAAAACAAAGTGAAAGTGGGAAGTTTTAACAGTGTCTCTGACTTCGGTGTGCAGAAACAGTGAGGTCATCCTGACACTGCCACGACTTCTCTGAATTTATACAACATTGGATTATGTTCAGATCAGACTTTCTGTTTGTGCCCTTGACCGCTGTGAAGAGAAACCTGACAGAGTTTAGTTATCCGAGAAAATGTTGAACGCAAAAAAAAAGGTCACATATGAGAAAATTATCCAAAACTATTCCCATGGTTGAATCTTTGAGGTTCTAAATGGGAAAACACCTTTGGAATTGTCTGAACTAATATCACATTGTCCAGGAACGTGAGAACGATGCCTCGCCTGTGTTGCGTAATCAAACCACATGAAGGGCGGCAGGATTAGAAAGAAATAACAGATTCACTCCATGTCCTCCCTTTATTTGCCTTTACTCCCCTCTCGAGGCGCCTTTCCACAAATCTATCATTACACTGTACTTTGTAGATAGTCACCTTCTGTTGGCAGCACGTCAACTGTAAATATTTAAAGGGGACTGCCTCAGCGGTGGTTACAGGAATGGCATGTGCATGAGACAGCTGACAAGCTCCACAGTATCGATCTCTGTCACTGAGTCGTAGTTACGCTTTCCTTTCCGGCATGAATTGATGTCACCATACGCTCACCGCAAAGCGTTACTACTGACATTCTTTCGCCCGGGGTTCTGATGAACTTGTTTAAGACTTGTCAAAGCGTCTTGTCATCGCCATGCCAGCACTAAAATAACACACCAAGCGGCAACAATGCAGGTCTTGGATTTTTATGAGTTCAGCCCGAAACCATAGAGTGAATGCAGCGTGAAGGCGGAGACCAGTGTTACCTGCTACGACAAAAGATTTATATAGCCAAACCTCTATCAGGTTATTTAGGACAAACAGATATCTATCTAAAGTGGGCGGTTGTGGCCCAGGTGGTGGAGCGGGTTATACTCCTATCTCCTGTCCAACGGTTTGACTCCCGGCTTTCCCTGTATGTGTGTCAAAGTTTCCTGAGGTGAGACATTTAACTGTAACTTACACCTTGCATGACGGTCGCCATTCGTTTGTGTGTGAGTGTGTCCCTGAACATTGGTGATTATGACAGGGTGTAAATTGCTTTGAGGCTAATAAAAAATGAACGAGACTGTGCAGTTTATGGAAGTGTTCACACGTCATGTCACAGTTTTCTGATCTGGGCCAAAGGGCACAATAAAGTTCAATATCTGACAAAACGATGGAAACAAAACACAAAGATTTTTGTGATAGAAGTTCTATGATGTTGCTACGAAAAACAATGTGGAGTGTTCACTTATATGCAACATCTTTGATTATTGTAGTGATTCTATTACCAGCTGATAATAACTGTTAATATCCTGACTATAATACCAACTGAATATAATTTTAATGGCCCATTTGCAAGTGAACACCTGTATGGGTCATGGTGGCAGTACAGAGAGCAAAGAAACCCAGACATTTTCGTCCCCCACAACTTGCACCACTCCCAGACTAAAACAGATATAATGTTTCCAGTGGGTCCTGGGCCGACCTCAAAGAAAACCCATTTCAGCCGCTTGTATCCGCACTCTCATTGTTTGGGTCATGAAGTTCATGACCAGAGATGAGTGTGGGGATGTAGACTGGCTGGTAAACAGAGAGCTTTGCTTTAGACCTCAGCTTCCCATTCGCCACAACAGTCCGGGACAGGGAATGCATTGCTGAATCTGTGGCCGATTACCAATGACGTGATCCGTCCTCTTAAGGCAGAAACATACGGATTTAATTAAATGTAAATGCAGTTTATTGGCTAAATTTGTCACAAGAAATCCTCAAATGAGCTTCGGAAAGGCACAGTCCTGGGAACATGTGTGAAACATCTCGAGTGCTAGAAAAGGTGCATGAATGACTGGAACTGTATGGTAGATGGTACAAGATGACCTGGCACAGGCAGCATTCATCCACGTATTTAGATTCATAAGAGAAAAAAAGAGGAGCACATGAAGGCAGCACACTTGATATGAGGAGAATAAACAGTGAAGAACAAAATGAAATCAGTAAAAGATACAAAATGAAAATAGAATAATCAACCGACACAACCAACACCAAACTACTATGTTTTTTTATGTTTTCAGAGTTTTCAACCCTGATTCGACTCACATTTTTTTCTTGGAATTGTCCTCGGTAGCGTTCTCGCTTGACTCTGTATTGCGTCACATCACTCTCGCAATGTGATGCAATGACTTTGACTCACTGCTTGTTTTGAATGTGCCACCAGGAACTCTGGTTGAGGTTTATCAGGTGTCCTTTGCTACAATGAGTGATCCAGTTATAAGGAATGTCAAATACTTCTGACATGCGGTACACAGGCCCGAGGTGGACACATGCTATGGAAACAATTTGGATAATTTATGGACGGCGTTGCTAAATATTTAGAGGAATGCTGCGCAACTCTGAAAATATTTCATGCTTGTGAACCACATTCATTACCACTCTGCTCATTGTCATTGTAAATACATGTGAATATCTTCTTCATACTTATTCAAGGTGCTGCTGTGCGGGATCAGACTTCAATGAAGCCGTGCATGACCTTTACGAGCTCTCTGCATGGTTGTTGCTACCCCAGAGAGTCTGAGCACACAGAGGTGGCTTCGTGGCGATCAAAGGGTTCTTTTTCATGTCAAACAAAGGCGATTAAACATGGCCCCCTGACTGAAAGCTGCTGAAAACATTGAAGCGGCAGTGGAACATTCCTGCAGAGCAATGCGATATCTTTGTTGTTGAGAAGCTTTGAAGTTACCTGAGTGCCGCTGCCTCGTCATGTGTTGACTCAGGTTACTACAGCTGGCTCTGAAGGTCTCCCTTTGCCCGGTCAGGGGTGAAGAGGAAGAGAGAGCGTGGCCCGATTGCTAAACAGTGCAACCTTTGTGAGTCAGGCATCCTTTTATAAACCAAGTTCCATTCGGGTCTTACCTGTAGAGAAAGAAGGTGACCTCAGGCTACACTTAACATACTTCTCCTGCTGTCCCTCCTTCCTCTGCCGCTCCGCCACCACACCTCATCGATCACATTCTTGTCTTTTCGTGACTCAACCTGCAGTTCAATTGAAACGCTGCTTGCGTGAGTACATGTGTGCTTTCTGCAAGACATAAAAAACATGGAGCGATTAGAAGCAGAAGCAGATTAATTGCCAGGTATAGTGCTGCCTGTTATTAGTTCCAGTTCCAGTACAATTAGCGACCGGAAACACCTGCGCTGGGCCATACGGCGGTGTGGTGGTTCGCACTCTCACCATGTGGTGAGACGGTAACTGTTTTGAATTATGACTTGTGGTCTTCTCTGTGTGGCGTTTGCATGTTCCTTATATGTGTGCATAGATTTTTCTCGGGATACTTCAGCACCGTCCAAAAATATGCATTTGAGGCTGATTAGTCACCACTGGTAAGGAAGTACACTGCCTTCAGTCATAGGTAGTTTGGCTCCAGCATCCTTGACTCTAAACTAAATGAAGCGGTATGGATGGATGGATGGATGGATGGATGGATGGATGGATGGAGCAAAGATGCATGCCAGCACCCGAATATAAATGCCCGGTTGTGTAGGGTCTTCAGCATTAAGCACTTATAAAGACTTTTCAAAGATGAAAGACACATTGAGGTTTGAAGAAAAGTATCCTATTCCAATGCTTCATGTCTATGGTCATTTTTTTTCTCCCTTGTTATATCTTAAAACTTTTAAGTTTCATGCCTGCCACCTCACAGATCACAGGCATGATCCTGGGTCGGTCTCCTCTTTGTGGCGGTGTATGTAGCAAATCTGAATAATTAATAACAATACGTTTTGTTAGCTATAATCTATATTCTTTGCTATAGTTTTGATAATGTCTCTACTTTCACTGTACAATGATGAGTGTATGCAGTGGGCTATCTAAACACAATTTTAAATTGAAATTGTGAAACAAACTTGGTGATCTGCTATTATGGTGATATAGTCTCTGGTACATTTTTTGGGTTAGAATTTCAGATCATCTCATCTTATCATGGAGACTCGCACCCTCCCGACAGATATGTTCAATGGTAATGTTGCTTTGTAATGTTTGGCACGCCCGCAGTGCGTTGGCTAAAGAAGGAACATACTTAAGTGTGGCCCTCACAGGATTTTATGCACATTCCTTTGAAACAAAGCCGAAGCTCATAAAGTCAATCTTTAACGGGAAGTCCTGCTTATAAACCTTTGGACATGAAATGCCTCTGTTGCAGAGAATGCCAGAAACAACCAGGACGTACGCTTTTGACTCCTACGATATGCGTAAAAATATGACACACCGCTGAAAAAGAAACTTCCCATTGGTTGTGCCCAAACCCGAGGGAATTATGTGAAAGTGCTGCCACCTCACAAATGCCTCCCCATTGTGGTATTGTGAGTGTGTCTGAATGTTTCGTGTTTATATTTTTCCTTTTTTTCTTCTTTTTTTTTCATTTGAAGGTCAGGACTTCAGCACCCCGACTCAAAAAATGTCTTCGATGAGACCAGCGGACAACAGCAAAAAAAAAAATCCCCACCCTCTGCCCCTTTCATCCTCACAACAATCACACTTCCTCACATCAGACACTTTGTTATTTCAGCTTCTCAGTGTTTACGCGGGGCACACTGAAGATCCACTGTTGTACCCGTAGTTAGTGAAGCCACATCCGTCTGCTGTTAACTCAAAATGTCTATAAACACAACAGTGTTTTGCATTTCTGGCTGAAAAGGCTTGTGCGTCCTACGCTGGAGGCCGCCAGCATTTCCGTGGCATCACAGGAGCAGTGATGTCACGGGGCCACCCTCTCCTGACGTCTCCTCCTTTGTCACTGCAGCCAGTTTCAGCCCCCTGCTTCTTCTCTTTTTCCTTCTGCCTTGTCGGTACTGTTTTGAGACAGCACAGGAACTGGTCAGGGAGGAATGCAGTGGCACAGCAGCATGACACAGCCGGAGCACCCACACACACACTCAAACACACACGAGACATAACAGATTAAGAAAAGGAGCGTGTGCGTGTGCGTGTGCGTGTGCGTGTGTGTGTGTGTGTTGGTGTGTAACTGTATTACACCACTGGGGTCCAACCCACAAACTCATTCAGGTGTATTTTTGGGTGAAGATGTGGTTTCAGGCCAAGGGTTACCATTGGGCCAGGGTTAAGGCCAGACACTCACATTTTGGTGGTTATGGTGAGGATTAAAGAAAGAAGCTAAAAAATGTGTTACGTCAATGGGAAAGCCCCACAAAGGTAGTCTGTGTTTGTGCGTGCGCACATGCGTGTGTGTCTGTTAGTTGTGGGGCTTTTTGGCGACAATATTCGGTGGTATGAAAGAGAAAATAGAAAGCACATTAATAGCGCTTTCTATGATTGTATTAAAGGAAGTGTGACCTCAGTGGCTCCAATAGAGCCAGGAAGATGGTAACCTGTGGTCATCACTTCATGTCGTCATCTTCTGAAGAATTAAAAAGTCAGAGTCATGTGTTTAATCCATGACCTGCGAAACCGTTGGCTGTTCCTGTCTACATTTTTGAGTCCGTTTATTATTTCGTTTTGTGTTTTTGCAGTGACTCAGAATTGCTGTGTGAGAGCTGATTAAGAAGCAAAGCGAGAAGTCATTTTTAGTTTCCGTGCCAAAAATAAAAACAAAGCAGCGTAAATTTCACGCCTGGTTGATTCCTGCAGCCCGTTGCTCAGGACACATGATGTCCTACGTATGTGCGAGAGAGCAACCAATGTGTCATATAGTGACATGGCACTGACCCACCACGTGTCTTGTACAGTGTCATCCCATCACACCAAGACGTTTAATCTGTGGATACGTGAATTTTCACTTAGTAAGTTTAGGTCACATTGTCATGGCGTGATCCAGAGTGGAAACAAGTCACCTGTTACCCTGCACATTTTGTTCTTTCCGTGAAGGAAGAGAGCCCACATTTGGCCTCCATTATCATTCTTTTGCAGTCCACGAACCAATTCCAAAGATCAATGGATGATTGATTTCACAGAATGCGAAAAGATTTTGAACCTCATTTCAATTGTACATACATGGTTTTGCATTTGTGGTCAGTCCCTGTGAGGTTGACGCTTTTGAAGCCCTCACATTGATCAAAGTTCACAATCCCTGCTTTCGGGTCATAAAAGGCAACTGATTAAGTTGCATAAGTTGGTGGCACTACATGAGAAGCTCTTCAGTTCACTAAAATGTGATCTGAATTCCAGAGATGATAAATTATTGTTGTGATCATGTAAACGGCTTAACGTGATAAGATTTATCAGATAACCGCAGTTATGTTATGGTGACCTGAAGTGCCGCAGCCCTAGTTTTATGTTTTTATAGGTTATTCATCTGTCACCCTTATTGATCTTTGTGTTTCTTTTCTTTTTTTTCCATTGTTAATTGTTTTGATTTAGTCACTTATGTTTTTGTCTCATGTCTGGTTTATGTTGTTTGGTTTGTTATTCATTATTTTGCGTCGACATGTTTTATGTAAATTTTTCGACGTCTTTGTTAGACTTCGTGTCTGCTTTTAAATTGCATATCTGAATCCACCCTGGGGTGCTCCTCCTTTCTCTAATTGCCCCTCCAGCGCGTCCAGGTGTGTCTCGTGACGTCCATCCTCCTGATGTATATATATGAGTATTCAGTCTCTCCGGTACACCGACGTCTTTGTGCATATAACCATTTCCTTGATAGATTTTGGTTGTTTTTTTCATATCTGCCTGTGTGTGGAAAGAAACTCAAGCTCATTTAAATGACATAGTCAACACATGAAGACCAATGACAACAAACATGTTGCAAAACAGTGGAAAAACTAATTTCATGTTAAATACAATTAAAGCCCTCAACACAGCTAACTGACCGTCGGATTTGTCATGTTCAATAGGACAAGGTCAGATTTAAAAAACAACCGAAATTTCAATTATATATACATAAAGAAATACTAGAATGAAGTGAAACTTCTTGTTTTTTCAATTATTGCATTTCTGAAGTTGTTTGATTTTGAATTCTGCATATCTATTGCTGATAAAGCAAGGGAAGTGCTCTTAAAACATCTGATGTTTAACATGCTTCTACGTGAGCACTGCCAACCAGAAATAGAGTGCAAAAGCTGCACAATATTAAAAGAGCTTGTGTAGAACTCAAACTTCAATTAGCCTGCATGTCTATACAACATAGTGCAGGAAGGAACAAATCTTCCTCACATTTGTCGCAGTGTCGACACGATCCTTCAGCCCATCTCAAAAATAAAAACATTTGCAGCCTCATCAATAATGTTATTCCACTCGTCTCCGCAGGGGTTTGTATTGTCTTAAAAGTCATACTGTGGAACGTTGCGACACAGCTGATTAGTAGAAGTCTATTTGGTGGAATAAAATTGAATTGAGGTTGCATTGACTTGATGTGGCTACCTGAACAAACAGGGCCAGCTCACCATGCAGTAGTATTTATGAAAATTGACCTGGAAATCCATTATAACAAACTTCTTTGGAGGTGTGCATGGATGTATTTAAAGTTCAAACAAACCAAACTTAAAACAAAGATGCTGAAACAATAAACCAAATGCGAACCCAGTTGAACTCATAAATCAGTTGTTTGTTTTTTTTGCCAAATGGGGAAATAGAGTTCTATTTTTCCATGATGGTCCTATTTGTCCTCAACCATCCTGGGATGGGTTTATTCTTGCCACGGTGTACAGGATGTACAAGGAATTCTGCAGGCGACAAGTCATGAAACAATGATGAGGGAAGAGTTACCTCATAAAGCTTGAGTAATACAGCAGTTCTGACTTCAGCTGCAGTCTGGAAAAAGAAAAGCCAGAAATCCAAGTGCGAAAAGAGGCCAGACAGAAGACTAAAACAGCAAGTAATAAACCACTCATGTAAAACATTTTCTCATTCGCAGCCTGCTGAAACACAAAGTACAATGTTGAGACATTAGTTTCTGTTCCTTTTCTTCTCTTGGTTCTTTCTTTTGTCTATTTTTGGGGCCATTTAGAAATTTGTATTTTTAGTGCCTTACTTTTTGCCTTACTTCACTCTACTAACACCCATTTCTAAAGAAAGCCTCTGAAAATAACAGCACTGACAGATGGAAGAAAACCCAGCCATGTCGGTGAGAGACAGAGCACTGGAAAAAAATATGGAAACAAAGAACAATCTTTATGTTTATGCTAGACGAGGCTTTTCTTAGGCGGGCAGGGTCGGCAGTGTGTCCTCAGTGTGTGTGCACACTTGTGCGTAAGTGTGTGTGTGTGTGTGTGTGTTGGTGGATTTGTGCCCATGTGTCTGTCTGTGTTTCCGTTTATGACTGTGCAGTAATCAGCCAGGAGGAAGAGCCTGTCCGAATGCAGACAGCGTATCTCCCCTTGCCTCGGGGTCCACCCCGTTTTCACCCACAGTAAACACAATACGAGCACAAAAACACACACACATACACGTATAACGTCAATCGTGAGGTCGCAGGGAACAATACACAGTGTTTGGATTACAAAAGTGTGAAAACTACCAGGAAGAGGTTAAAAAAAAAAACAACCCACTTTAACCCAGACGAATAGCCAAGAAAGAGACAACAGTACCACCCTGTTTACTACAGCATAAAGACACAATGGCCTTGACAGAAGAGTTATTTATAGCAACTGTTGAGCAAACACGAGATGAAGATAAGAGGATGGAAAACTGTGTCAGGGAGGACAAAAATGGAGAAATGTGCACGGCAAGAGTCAGGGCGGGGTGAGACAAATGTCAGCAAAACAAAAAATGACAATCCCCTCCGGGCTTGAAGGCCGAGTTTTACTAAAAGCAGGTGACTTCATTCGCTAAAACGCATTTTGAAACTTAAAGGTGACAAGTTTGGATTTGAAAATGCACGATCAGTATTTTGCATATTTTACACTTGAGATGTTAATGCTTTAAATGTGGTCTGCATGTTTTCTTTTAATCTTATGATGCGCATCCCATCTATCTCTAAACCCATTTATTGAACTTCAGGTCATGGGGAGTTGGAGCCAACCATAGCGATATCAGGCAGAGTACCCCTGACCGTGTTGCCCAGATTCCACAGAGCAAACACACACATTTTTCAGAATGTGGAAGGAAACTCACGCTTAAGGAAAGCATGCATATTCCACAAACAAAGGCGCTGACCCTGTTGACCCTTCTGCCGTGAGGCGAGGATGCTCACCACAACACCGCCATGAAGAAACATGAGCCTTCATACATGTTCAGTTGCTATGAAGAACTTTAGCCACGTCAGCGTTTACCGGCTGAACTAAAAGTCCAACAGTCAAGTTTTGACTCTTTTTTTTTATTTTTTTTAATCTTAATAAACTATTATCTTATTTTGTGGTTACATAAGTCATAATGTTTTTACAACCTGGTGTCAAAATGTATTTTTCAAAAAGAAAATTCAGATGAACAGTGAAGCTCACAAAGAGTTTTAAATAGCTTAAATTTAGTTTGTTCAAAAATGTATCACATCCTTGTCGAATACTCAGCCGTGTAATACTTCTCTGGTCAGCTACCGTGCAATATCATGCAACCACAACAGCTTTTCCTCAGCGAAATTTCTGAAAAACAGTCGGTATGATAAAAACCATTGGAAACATTGGTGGAAGTATCAGACAGCTTCTGTGAAGGCTGTGTCAATGAAAGAGGATGCTTGGTGACTTGTTAATGCCTTAAATGGGTTTTAACTTTTCGGGTGTCGAGGGGAAATGTTGATTCTTCACAGGGATGGTTTCACCCCCTCTCACTGTCTCATCAAGAAACCCACTGATATGAGAAGGTTATATTTCTCCCCCGGTCGTCCTCACCTTCATATGAACTCCTCCATGTCCTCAACGCTGCGTCTCCTTCAACCCTGTAATCTGCCTGTTTGTGGTTAGAACCTATTTGATTTCTTTTAATCTTAAAAAATGTCTGTTTCCACCTTCAAGACTCCATGGATATTGTTCACAGTCAGAGGATCTGGTTTCAAATATTTGGGTTTATTTCTACGAGAGTTTAGTGCCACAATTGAGTCGGCAATAACATCAACAGTCAGCAAGTTTGCCGTTGTTGGTGTAGAATGACTTACAGTTTGCACAATTGCATGTATAATACTCACTTGCAGATTTAAACCCCCTAGAAAGTATCTTTACTTTGCAGAAAAGTGTTGCTTTTTCACACTCCATTATATATATGTTGTGTATTAAAGTACACAAAACAAAGAAAAGTAAAAGAAAAGAAAGTGTGAGAGTCTTTCTGTATTTTGCAAACATTGCAATATGATTTGACTCCTACAGTGAGTCATATACAGAGGTGGTGACGGAAGAAAGTGAAAAGCTAGCGCAAAAACAGCATTATATCGAAGCATTCTCCGCTGAAATGATAAGAGACAACAACTTTTGGAAACAGGGTGCGGCAGCTCCTGGAGATGACTGACTAACCTTGACCAGGAAAAGTGTAACTCATCTTCAGCGTCTAATGTAATGCTGCAGTGACACACAGACGCACAAAACATTTCTTTCACCCTCACGAGAGAACATCTGCAATCAATTACTCCCACCCACCCAGCTATACAATCCAATAATGACTGTAAAAAGCAACAGCAATTTTCTTTTTATGATGTTGTTTTCCCTGCTTGGCATTGCTTTCAGTAACTATAGTGATGGACAGCAACGGCCTGGCACTGGCCCTAAAGACTGGTGCTCAATCATGCGGTCACAGTACAGAAAATCTGCTCACTTTGACAGCATGTTGGCTCACCCTCGCCGTCTTGCTTTATAAGGTGTGACAGTGAGGTCCGAGAGGCACACTAATACACGGGAAAGACAAGAATGTCACCCTGGACACTGGCCAGTACCTACACACTTCAATCCGAGCAGGAACTGAAGGGAGTCCAGGGTAATGTAAGCCCTCTAAAACAAAGACTTCTGATGTGGCGGTGTCACTTCCTGACTCCGTTTGATGTGGAGGCTGTGTTGGTGGATGAGGGGGCGAGGCGATACCCCACTGGGGTGGACGCAAGTCGGAAGACAGCAGGCAGGAAAGCGGGCCGCTAATGAGCACAGGAGCAAGAGGATGTTGTGGTCGGTCATACTGCGGCTGCCTGGTTTACCCAACTCCTCTTTTTCTCAGGCTTCCGCGGCGCTGAGGCATAATTGCTCAGCAGCCTCTGACCCGAAGGTTGGGTCAGAGAAGAGAATAACAGCTGAGAGATATGGAGGGAGTGCCAGAGGAGGGACAGGACCCAGTGACAATAAATATGTCAGTGTTGAGTCTATAATGGAAGCCAGGAAACTCCCACCGTCCTAAACACACCTGCATTTTCGAACAATCACACCACTGTCTCTGATAACAAGAACGAACTGTGCATGTGCGTGTGCGTGTGCGTGTGCGTGTGCGTGTTTGTGTGTGTGTGTGTGTGTGTGTGTGAGAAAAATGAAAAACTGGAAACAGGTGGGTGGATTCTTATGAAATTCCACAGGTGACAGTTCTGAAATGTGCAACCCCCCCCCACACACACACACACACACATATTCTCCGTTGATCTGGTTTCAAGGGCGACCTAGAAGCCAAATTCAGTTTGGCGATCTGAATCACTGAACGTCATTAAGTTGAAATCCCTGACACACAAGTCGACCTCCAAGATGAAAAAAACACAAACAATAGTTGAATCTAATTCAAAATGTTGCTTCTAATGACTCATCTCCTTCGAAAACAGACAAAAGAGAAGATTGTACAGCATTTTCACCAACGTGAATCAGCTTTCCATCACAGAACAAAATCGTCAAGCCAGCTTTTTCACCGTTGTTGCTCATGTTGCACGGCGCTGATTAAGAACAGTGGAAAGGAAGAGAACAGCATTGCAAAGGAGCAGTCACTGAAATATGATATCAGTGGAAACAATAAATTCCAAAGAAGCACTTCCATCGTTCCCTGCCTGTTCATGTGTGTCTGTACATGCGCGTGTCAACAAACACTGTAGAAGAGCGATAAACATCTGCTCGTTTACATGTCTTTTGAAACAATAGTTGTACTAAGAAGTCCTCCCAAAAAACTGTTCGGAATAAGTCCCTTGGAAATTCTTACCTTGCACAAACTTTTTATCGTTGCATAATTTCCTCTTTCCAGGACTAATAGCGCACCACACACTGTGCCACAGTGCTTTGAGTTGGATTACAGGCATCTGTTCTTTACTGGAGCAATAATTTATCCATTTGTTTTTACTTCATGCATTTAACCATCTATTGATTATTTACATTTCACTTTTTGCAGAAGGTCTGTTACTTTTTGAGATGAATTATCTGTTTTTGCATCATTCACGATATGTCCACGGTTCATCCGTTCATCGTCTATTGTGTTCTATCCAAACCAGGGTTGAAGAGTATTGGCTCCATGTCGCCAACCTGTAAATGAGGAACGCGTTTAGACAGAAAACCACTGGATAATATTCATTATATAAACAGAGAAGACGTGTAAATGACTGTATTTTGAAGAGAAGGAAGATTTATGGCAGTCAAAAGACGCCCATCGACAAGGAGAGCTTGTCTCAACAGGGCTGAACCAAAAAAACACAGACAATGGAGCAGATTCAGAGAGGCAACACATTGACCATTCATAGCCTGAGTTCAAAAAGTTTTCATATTTGAAGGTGTTCTCGCAAAGAACAGAAACAGCTGCTTTCTAATAGCTACATTACATTTTTTTACTCTCAGCACCCCCTGGAGCATGCACACTTATTATCACTGATTGAAAAGTCGACTTTTCCATGTTTAAGCACACTGCACACTTAAGTTAGCGGACATCTGTGCACGCTGCACCGCTGCTGTTGAATCATCACTTGGACATGCGCTTCAAAATGCTCGCTCAGCCAAAAGTGATTCAACTACTTTACAGTAATAGACTTTGCCCATAAACCGTTGAGACGGGTCTGTCACAAATACGGAACAACACATCGCCTGACAATCAACTGCCGCTGCTTGATGAGTCCACGAGCTCTGCTTTTTGACTCAAGTCTCACTCTCAGTGACAATGTCGTCAGAGCTCCTACAAAAACAACCACTTTCTCCCACAGCGATGTGTCACTTTCAAATGGGGGCCTATTGTCCCCCCGACAAAGCTTTGGTGCCAAGTCACATTCCCGAAATCCACGCCAGGGGAAGGGGCTCGGCGGGGAAGGAGAGATATTTTTCACACCGAGGCACAAAGCCGCAGAGCGTCGGCCTCTGAGTGAGTCATGCCCGGGGAGGAAAAGGGGCTGAGTAATCACAATAATAAGCACCATCATCCTGCTGTCTCGACAGTCGCTACGACCCAGCAATCCTCACCCAATCAGTTCAGCAATACCAATCAGATCAGTCTTCAGGATGAGACAATATCATTGTTGAATCAGCTGCGTCAGTGTGTGTGTGTGTGTGTGTGTGTGTGTGTGTGTGTGTGTGTGTGTGTGTGTGTGTGTGTATGGGTATGTGTGTGTGTGTGTGTGCCCGGCATGGTAATTGCAGTGTGTTACTACTGTAATCGGCGCCATCTCTCAACCCGTAATAGGACAGATTTCAGCGGGGCTTTTCACATGGCTAAACTCCCAAAGGTGGCCCCGCTTTGGACTTGTGCAAAGCTGGCCTTCGGGTGGGATGTGTTGATAAAGACAGAACAATGTGGAGTCGGAGATTAGCTGTGGTGTAATGGGCAGAGTTGAAAGCGAGATGTCATGTCTCTTCTCCCGTGTGTGTGTGTGTGCGTGTGTGTGCGTGTGCGCACGCTAGCAGAGGGAGGTCAGAGGCGCGTCTGCCACGAGCTCAGCTCTCTCTCTCTCTCTCTCTCTCTCTCTCTCTCTCTCTCTCTCTCTCTCTCTCTCTCTCTCTCTCTCTCTCTCTCTCTCTCTCTCTCTCTCTCTCTCTCTCTCTCTCTCTCTCTCTCTCTCTCTCTCTCTCTCTCTCTCTCTCTGAGCACCATCACCCATGACCTCATCCAAGGAAAAATCCCCCACTCCAGTCTCTCTCTCCTCCCTCAGCTCTCCTTCAGTGGTGAAGCTCTGAGTTCTCCTTCTGCATTCCTGCTCTCTGAACAGCTCCCACACTGTCTCGAGGCTGCGGCAGCAGAGAGGGAACACACAGAAACACAGTGGGTAGACGGTTAGACGGAGAAAGGCAGAAGGGAAAGTCTTGCTGAGGTCACGGACCCCTGTAATAGTCTGTGGGCCGCTTGGCGGCTTCGGGGGGGTAAATCTGTTAGGGAGTCAGAGAGATGAATTCATATGAATGAAGAAAGTCAAAGGAAGGAAAGTCACTTCGTCATTTATTTTAAATGTGTGTGTTCTTGGTTTCATCGGGCAGCCAGACACCTCGCAGTCAATGAAAGGCCCATACATTCAAAGATTCACCCACAAGCACGGTCAGTCCGTCAGTCCATCACTTCGAGGTCGACTAAACAGGCAGAGTGATACTTCCCAGAGGAAGTGTCCTGGTGATCCCTTGATTTTCTAGAACTACTTTAGTTTTCATTGATATTGAATCGATTGCGTCATTAGTGTCCTCGTCACACTGAGTTGCACTTATGTTGTTTTCTTTTGTGTCACCATATCAACTTGTAAACAAAATGCGAATCTTACCAACATTTTGTGAGCATTAATTACTAATTACCTAACAATCAATGCAAACTGGTGAGCCCTGAAACAATTTAACAATTTAATTCACTACCTTTGCATGAATACAGTTTCACAAAGCTGCAGGCCACAAACTGTGGATCTTTTTTTTCTAAAGGTTTAATTCCCTTTGAGTCTCCCAATGTGGTAGCAAACATACACTTTTGCAAATTGGAGAACTCCCTTGTTATAGACCAACTAAACAGTTAGATTTAGTAGTTGGCATCATGTGAGTTAAGCAGGCATTGAGAGAACTTCTTCTGTTTCAAGATAAATAAAATCATTTGTGGAATATTTTTGCCAAAGCGAAACTATTACCTGTTGATTTGGTACATTGCAGGAACGTGATACCCAATCTACTGTGTATTGCTCTCATTGTTTTGCAGTAAAGCCTATTTCATAGGTTTTATTACTTTTACTCAAAACACTGCCGTTCTAAAGCTGTGTATGTCGTTGAAGGTGTAGATTTATTCTGTCCTGCCTTTTAAACTTCCTTATGAGGATCCCTGTTCAAAAATCAGAGAGTCGATGGCATGCTGGGAAAAGCTGCTTCTTCCGATTTGATCATTTCCTCTTTTCTTACAGGCATGCAACCCTCCAAATAACTCACACACACCTCAGTTTAATGTTTCCTCTGAGATTCTTTGGTTTTCTTCTTGAACGGGGGATGAGTAACACTCTTCAAACACCTAATTAACTTGATCCACTGAGATTTTGTGCCAATGTGCACGTCGTGCGTGCACAAGAAATTCTCGGTTCGAAATTCAGGTTGAAAGTTGTACAGGAGTAGAAAAGTGTAGAAAAGTGGTGACTTATTTTCAGTTCTCAACAAAGAGTCGGACAACCAGTGAGTTGTTCGACGCACTGGAGCTTCCACATATACATCGCAAACTGAATGACTGCTGTGATCTCATTGCGCTGTCCATTCATAGTTTGGTGATTCTGTCTGACACACGGCAGGATGGATTGGAAAGCTCGTTCTGGTTTTGGTGATTTGTTGGAAAGAGGGAAACGTTCCTTCTTTGATGTTAATCAAACACACAAGGATTAGGCATACAGAGGTATTTCCCCACGAGGGGAAAAAAAAATAAAAAATCCCTTTTTAGTTGTCCTACAGATCCTTCAGGATCAATCTGTAACAGAAGAGATTGGCTTTGAGCTAAGGGGGTGGCGGTGGAGGAGCGAGGCGTATTTGAGTTTCAACTGCAGCTGACCACAAAGGAAACACCGAGGAGCAGAATGACTGTCGCCCACTCCTTGCGGTGAGCAGAGCCTGCTGCCGTCCCCTCTGACATCCGTCCACCCCTCCTTTGTCATGAGCTGCGGTGTTCGCCAGCTCAACTCACCAGCACGCGCTGGGTTGATCCTCTAAAACCACCTTTAGGTTGCCTTCTTCTGCAAACACACACGTGCATGCTGGGCGGATATGGGAGGAGGGTTTTTTTTTTCTTTTCTTTTCTTTTCTTCTTCAGTGAACCACACCGTATACTGTAAGTGGCAGAGAAAACAGATGAGTCAAGCGTGCAGTCATCCAGTCTTCCTGTCTGTTTGCTGGCATGCCGTTGTTTGTTCAAAGTATGCACATGTGTATGTGTTTGCTGGAGGAGACAGGAGGCTGGGAAACCTGCTGCTTTTCTCTTCTCTTCTCTTCTTTCCTTTTTTTTTTTTTTTTTCCTCCTGTTGACTTCTCAAATCCCCCCTCTCTCCGTCTCTGTCCTATACTCTCTTCTCGTCTTACCCAGTAAGTAACGTGATGCCCCCATCAGCCTCCTTGGGGCCTAAATAGACTTCGGTGAGAATTTAATAGTGTGACCATGATACATAACAAGTGTCAGCAGGGTGACATCAGCAGCAGGGAATCTGCTGGCATCCTGGCCCAGCTCCTGATGGCATCATGAGCAAAAAGCCGAGGGGAGAGGAGCTGCTTTTTCAACACTACTAATGCTGAAGTCAACCTGCAAAAGGCTGAACACGGATCCAGGGCAAAATGTCAACTTCTCACTACGTTTTCCACACACGGCCTTGAAGCGGCTCAGATTTGTCAGATGAGCGACTAAAACGATCGCTTGGCATTTTTGTGGCGACAACTCAGTGCTATTCTGTTTATTCTGTGTCTGCCATTGTCCCACAGGATTACGAGTGTGCGCCCACACACAGTGAGCGATGCATATACATATGAGACAACATTACATCTCAATTTAGACTTTCCCGAGTGTTTTTGAGAGGAATTCCGGGAATGGTATTTGCGAACTGCAGTTCACAGCAGTAACCGCAGGTCTTTCCAAGGCAGGGATGACTCTGTGCTACAACGTCTCATTTTTGTTCAGTCACAATTGTTTTTCTTCTTCTATGTTTCTGCCACAGATAAATGTTGCGGTCATGTCATGATTTGGATCCGAATTGAATGAGCTGACAAACTTCTCAAACCTCCTCTGCTCTCTATCACTTACCCTGATTGCCCTGGATTGTTTCAGGTCGATGCTTATTGTCTCCCCACTCCCAATGTGTATGGATGTGCCATCAGCGAACAAGCTGCTGTCAGTATGTGTGTTTGGCTGAGCATCTCTTGATGCTCTTCAGTAAAATCCAAATCAGTTTTGTTGTTGTTGTTTGTTGGCCCTCCACTCAACCCAGTAGTATAATAACACTGCTGCTGCTATCAATATCAATATAGCTCATAATGCACCTCGGGCTAATATGCACCTTATACATTATTCAGTACTCCATTTGTACGAGTGTTTCTTTACGTCAAACGCAATTTTTACAGCTATTTATTTATTTATTTATTTAAATAACTCCTCTCAGATCTCTATCCTGTCATAATGCAAACGCTTCCCATCTTAGTCATGCTTTATGGTTTCAATGATTCAGCTAAAATTGACGATTCCATCGTTCAGGATTCAATTGAATGTACAGTTTTTTTCAGCATTTTCTTATTGCCAATATGCATTTAGTTTGTCATTTGCACCAGTGTCTTGCTCATGTCAATTGTTTTTCTACATCCCAGCCTTGTGTTATTTAGTTTTTACTCTGCATTGTGAATTGTCTTTTGCTGATAAATGAAGCTTTTTGAATTGAATCGATTCTTCTGTCTGCCACTTGGGTCCCTTTAACCCTGTAACATCCTGATCATAAATAGATTAGTTTAACTTCAGAGGAACAGTTTTATATTTGGTACACATGTTTGAGTGGCTTCTTGGATCCGGTTATTAATCAGAGGTGAAGACATAACAGCTCACTCCTGGTGATACCTCAGTGGTGACATATTTCCTTTTTTTTTTTTTTTTTTTGTAAATTTCCCTTCCAGCTCTTGGTACAGTTGTAAGAAGAAAAGGTTTGTCACAAGAAGAAGTGGCTCAGCTTGATGATGTAGTGGAGAAAATAGGCATGAGGCAAGAATGACTAGTTTTTCATTTAACAAATGGAGGGTGTTGGTCAGGGAGTCAATATTTTCCACATTATTCAAAAATGAACTCTCAATATATCATATTGCTTCATTTTCAGTGCCATTCCGGCTGCGCGAACATGTGTGTGTTCGTGACATGTTAATGCTGCACAGGGAATCATGTGCGGGCTTTCAGGATAAAAGAAGGAGGAGAAGGATTGGGAGACAGGAAGAGGATGAGGAAACGGAGGAGAGGATGGGGATGCATGGCCGACAGGAATGAATAAAGACGTCTTGCTCACAGGATCTAACATGGCCAGTGAAGGAAAAGTGAGTGCCGTGACAGGCAGTGATACAGCGACTCTGATAGCCTAATCTTTTTTATCCACTGCTGGGCAAAGACAAGTCAGCACCTCCTCATCTTGACCTAGTCTCCATCCTCCTCTTCTCACCTCCATGTCTCCCCCTCTCATGTTACAGTTTCGACCTTATCTCTTGCTCCCTCTCTTCATTGCGGTCATCCTCTGCACCCCCCCCCCACACCCCCCACACCCACCCACCATCACCACCACCACCCGCGGCGGCCAGCACTGTGTAAATGGGGCGACACAGACTGCGAATGACACTCTGATCCGTCACAGCTTCTTCTTGTCATGCGACAATGTCTTCATCCCTGTCGCCACTTCATGAATCTGGCCTGAGTGGCACTCTCACATCGGGCTGCGTTGCTGGAGCAGCTGCGCTTCGCAGTTTGTGTTTGCGTCATGCAAGCACACGCGCACACATGCGACTTTGAATTTGCTTCATCACAGAAATGTACACATCCTCTGGAAAGAGTGGATTTAGAACGTGAACCGGAGGTAAAATGAATTAAAACACCTAAAAATAGATCATGACACACAAATACTGATTAATATCAGGTGATAATGACTTCCTGTTGATGATATCCGGTGAGAGAATGATTAAATTTCCAACTGTTGGCGTGCGCACTTCCATATTAGTGTGGAAACTACCCATTGTTGTGTCTCAGCAGGGCAGGAAGCACCTTTCACAACAAACTCAACCTCCATACTCTTATTCAGTCCAAGGCAGCTGCGATTGCATACGATGACTTACATTAATTTAGTGATTTATCAAGGTCTACTGTTCTAATGGAGCGCGATCATTTTATAGAAAAAAAGATTTTTCGTGTGACTTGACATTTAAGGTTCACATTGTTCCCTCACAGCAAGAATTTGCCCAGTTTGAGTCCAGTTTGGGCTTGTGTGGGGTGGGTTGGTGAGTTTTCTTTCAGTGACTTGTTATAATTAGTGACTCTAAACTGCCCCGAGGTGTGAAGGATGGTGAGCTGACATTAGCTCCGTAGATCCCCTGAGGCTGGATCAATTCATTTTTGAACAAATGTGTTCAATTGGTACGTATTTGCTTTTGCAACCCTCAAATTAAGAGATTCTACGTTTTCTATGAGTTCAACGCAAAGTAAAGTCAGAAATCCCTCTGTCTGTGAGAACCACTTGATATTGCGGGCACACCTCAAAGAAAAACAGCTACCTCCAAAAAAAGGATCAGAAACAATAGCGCTCCTGGTATTTCCCATAGTTTTCTGGCGCACAATGAATATTGCCTCCTTGAGTGAATTTTGGCCAAACTGAGAGGAAATGCCTTCTGAGCTGTGGAAATATTCCCTTTGCATCTTTCTAGGAACGCTGACAAACACCCAGAAGACTTTGACAGGCCAGACTTTGTGACTCGGAGCGGTTCTGTTACTCAGGCCCTACAAGGAAAATTCAGAAGCGGTGCAGGGTTTACGCCTGGTGATGGGCCACCATGCTGGACATTATTTCCTGGCTGCAGTCCACTACCGGGCCGCTGAGGAACAGAACGCCGCAAACTCCCTTCTCTTTCTGTGTTCACGCTCTTTGGTGGCCATCAGCCCCGGGAATAGCAGCTATGTGAGCATGACTGCACGGCACTATTTCTGTGTGCCGTGCTACTTGACATTGGGAGGCCAGGATTAGGTGGCTCCACTACTGTAAATGAAATGCTGCTCTCACACACACACACACACACACACACACACACACACACACACACACACACACACACACACACACACACACACACACACACACACACACACACACACACACACACAAACACCCGAGTGTGTGTCGATACGCGCATATACACACCGCACTACAAAATGGGGATCTTGCGACCAAAAAACCCCAAATAACCTGATAATGTCACTTTCATTTGAGAAACAATAGTTGTCAGCAGCAACTTTCCCCTGAAAAAACCCGCAGAATGTCAGAAGCTGAAGAAGTGTCTGTTTTTCAGTTTCTCAATAAATGGTATGAGGAAAGTTACATCCGGAATCAGGGTCCACACCCTTATTGCTCAGCTCAACATCTGTCTTTAACCATCTCCTTGTGCGAGTCGTTCAGCATTTTGTTTATTCAATATATATAGAAGTTATGAGAAACAGGCAGAGCCGAAAGCCAACACATAGCAAACATGTATGTTTTGCTGTGGATCTTTTGCCTGTAACGGTTTGGTTAACCCCTGCAACCCACACAGAGTCAGCACTGAGGCATTATCTGACCACATTACCACTCACACACATACACACATACACACACGCAGTGCCGGTGTAACAACATCCGTGTAGGAGGTGACTTCAAGGAGTGACTAACGTTTGGCTGGGTCTCAACCTGCCTTTGAGTCCAGCTGGGTCTTTTGACTGTCCTCACCTCCATTAAGTCTGTGTGCGGCACACATAACAGCATTGTTGCATCCCAGTACTTTGCTGTATGTGGTCTCTCTGAACCCTGTGGCATTCAGGCCCGGCCGAGGTCTCAGATGTTATACTTGGTAGTGCGTCTTTGAACATGACATCTGTTGGCTGTGTGAGTAATGCTGCGTGGTGCTGTGGTGTGATGTGTTGTGGCTGAACATCAGGTGTTCTCTGGCTTACGCTATGCCTCACATCTGTTCCACACACACACACACACACACACACACACACACACACACACACACACACACACACACACACACACACACACACACACACACACACACACACACACACGCACACGCACACACACAGCTGTAAGTGAGCCCTGACTGCACTCGTTATGCCGTATGACTGATCCGTCAGTGAGGTTGATGAAGGGGGTGTCAGCACATAGAAGAAATAAAATCCTCATTTTCCATGTGAAGCACTCATTTGTTAATCTGTGACTAAACGATTAAGCACGTGTATCCATGCGACTGTGCGTGGCCAACCCAGGCAATCAGAGAATTGAACCCAACGGGCTGATTTCATGTCTAAACATATTTGCCTTTTGAGTTGTGTACATAATGGAGCTAATAGCCAGGATACAGGTGCTTTGGTTAGAAGCGGTGGCTCCCACGTCAGAGTCGGGGGAAATCAAATATTATCATTACTATAATTACAGATCCTGAATGGACCAGAAGAACACACTGGTGTTATCATTACCCAAACAAGCATTGATGCGTGGTTTGACTCAGGAAGCAAGGAGCCAAAATAAATGTGAGCTGTGCTTAGCTTATCTTTCTGATTCAATGTGTGTAACTTTCTAATAACATGCAAGGGCTGAACAGCGGTTTAGTGGATAGCAGGATCCATGGTTTGAGTCCAGAAGGGGGGGGTTGGCCAGCTTTGTGTGGCGTTTGACCAAGACTGTGAATGTGAGTGTGTGTAAATGTCTGTCCTACTGCATTTGCTCCATGATGAACAGGTTTCACCCGTCCAGGATGTATCGCAAGTACAGAAAATGGATAGAATGAAATGCAACAATGGAGAAACTACAAGAGTCCAAAGTAACAATGATCTGTTTTTATTTTTTCTCTGAATAAAATCACAAATAAAAATCACTTCAAAACTGCAGGGCAGGATTTGAAAGGGTAGAACACTTGAATTCACATTTTTTTTCCATGACAGCTTAACAGTTTCTCCTCTAACGATGGTAAGACATGACAATATGACATATGTATACCCAATTCCTGCTACAGTGCATTTAGTAATTGACATCCTGTAAAAAAAAAAAAAAAAGGCTTATTTTTGCAGAAATGCTAAGAGCATAGATTTTTTGCGTCATGTATAATTAGCCAGTGCACTGCATTGTAATGGCATGTGTTGATCTGTCACTAGAAAACTGAGGCACAGCCAGTGTGAAGCCTAAATCTACATCTCTAAATCTCCCCGAACCTGCAGGATAAAGCCGGGTGGGACCAGTGAAGCAGCAGAGCTCGTCCCTTCACCATTAACTAATACTGATGTGCCTTCGAGCAAGGCTCTGAACCCACTACTTGCTAAGCGGGAGCCAATAAGTGGCAGGCAGATCCAACTGGCTTAGACTGGGGCAGCCGCCGGCTGCGAACGTTTTTAACTGTGTTGATCATGAGAAGGGTGTTAAAAAGCATCACTTTCATTTTAACTACCCTGAACTATTCTCAAAGAAAATCATGTCGATCCAACGATCAATGTATTCATCGCAGTGCTATTGATCATTGTCTGAGTGCCAAAATTAAGATCAAAAATTTACATATCGATATATTACAGTTCATTGCAGAAAGTACTTAATAACTCAAGGAGCGTCTGCATTTTTTGCTTTTCCATTTTATAAATAAATATCATCCAATGAGAAATATAAAAACAACTGTAACATTTTCTTTCTTTTTTTTTTTAAACTGTTGAAGGTGGTTAAAAATCTCCATAAATACAGTTAGCTTAAATAAATAAATTAAAATTATAAATATACTGTTGACTGTACACACAAATAAACAAACAAGGAAAGGACAGCAAATGGTGGCCTTGTGCAGGAAAATATTAAATGCTGTCTGTTGAGAGAGAAAGAGAAGAAAAAAAAAATCCAGATTGAGCTCTCAATTGAAACATTTCAGTTCAGTTTGAATCTTTTCTTTTCACACAGTCAAGAAGTAGCACAGAGTCTAGACACGTTTCCCTCCTCCTCCTCCTCCTCCTCTTCCTCGCTCTCTCTCTCTCTCGTGCTCGTCACATCTGCAGTCCTTTTTCTGAACCAATCGGTATTCCAGTTCCAGACGGGCCGTCCTCTCTTCTGAGGCCATCAGGAATACGTTCAGCTGCCCATTCTCTGTCTGAACGTCTGGCAGAACGTGGAGCGGACACTCTTTGTTCCCTTCTTCACGTACGCTCATGCTTCCTCCGGGACCTCCTGTTGCGGTTCACTTCTCTTTTTCTATTTTGAGGTAGAATTTCTGCGTCTTTGCCTGCCCGTGGGAAAAATAAAATAAAAAATACAGAAGCAATGAGTACAGTGCCACTTCATGCATGCACAGAGGAACACAGATATTGGTCAGTGTGTGTGTGTGTGTGCGTGTGAATGCATGTGTGTGTTTGCAGCCCTGCCATCTAGCTACTCACCTCTCTTTGTTGCCTCAGTGGTTGGATGCTAACCCTAGTTTGACCTTCTCCTCATTTTCTACATCATACGCTCCCCGCTTGTGAAACCTGTAATAAACGAGAGAAGAGGAGCTTGTTGAGACTCTTTCCTGCGACTGTCTATGCCTGTGTTGTGAGAGTGTGTATTGTTGTCGATGTGTCTTCTTGTGCCTGCGCCGGTTTAACTCACCTGAGCATTAGTAACAAGCCAATGATGGTGAGGCAGACGGACGACAGCACCACCGCCACCACGGCCAGAGCGGTGGTGCGGCTGTAGCCCTCGGGGGATTGCACGGGCAGCGTGATGAACTGGCACCTCTCGCCGGAGTAATTCGGGTGGCATCTGCACAGAGCACAGGGAGGGTAGCGGGTTGAGTAATAATTTGGATTGTGGTGCCGCTGATGCGTGGGTGGATGTGGCGCAGACACTTACACACAGGAAGGGGCGTGGATGTCCCTCAAGTACTGGCAGGTGCCGTGAATGCAGAAATCCTTGTACTTCTTCAGGCAAGGGTTCCTCTTCTTTCCCTTGCCTTTCCCCTTCTTCCTTCCCTTTCCTCTCCTTCTCTTCCCCTCTTCAGCCTCCAGGATGGCAGACGGGTTGTTGGGTTTGCTTGACATGGCAACTAAACCAGAAAAACACAACAACAAGCATGGATTACAGTTTATTCTTTCAAAAGAAACATAGAGCAACACCGATTCAATTTTCAAGAAATTGCCAGAGTGGCTGCTCCCTCACCTCTTGGCACTTCCATGTCATAGTCCCCAGACAAGCCGTCCTCATAATCCTCATCGTAATAATAATATTCATCATCCTCCTCCTCGCCGCCGTACTCCGCTGTTGTCGCACCCACGCTCCCGCTCTCCTCCACCGCCCTCCTGCCCGCAGTGGTGTCCAACAAGTTGATAACAGACGTGTGCCGCTGCCTGTCGCTCTCATACCTGTCGACCGCAGCTCCACTCACCAGTCTGGACGCCACTGGAGGAGCAAGAAAAGAAATAAACAACGTTAACATCTGCATGTAATTTCGTGGTCGCGTGGCACAGATCTTGAGAGCACACAGGCAGAAAATCTTCCAGTATGGGACACTCAGGTTAGTGTGCCAAGGTGGGCGGACCTCTTTAGGCAAGTTGAAACATGTTGAGCACAAGGAAGCTCCAGGAGGGATTTTGGGGGGGTTTAGGGATTGCACTACTGCTTCCTGACAGGAGAAACATCTGCTGGAGTATAGTAAGCATGATTATAGGTCCTCTAGGACTTGTTTAGAAGAGTGTAAAACAGCCAAAAGCTATGACCCGACTACAGGAAAGCAAGTGAAGAGGAATATATATGAGGGGGCTGTCATAGACCCACTGTGTCTCACATACTCACTAAATGCATGGACAGACAGTTAGCTAATGTCAGGCAAGAATATGGGTTAAAAATAAAGGTATCCAGTTACATAAAGCATGCTCTAAAATAGAGAGATGACCCCATTAGTTTCCCAGATAGCCCGGCATCATGAAAACAGTTTGATAAAATGTACAGGACACATTACAGCACGGGCATACATTTAGAGGTTTACACAGATGAAATTGTGCTGCACAGGTTTTAAAAAAAAATTAAATAAATCAAACAAACAACACAAGTATCCCAAAAAACAAACAAAACAAAAACACAATCTTCATTTATCATGAAACGTACCCAAGGCGTGAACCAGCAAGAGCGCAACGGGGAAAAACCTCATGATGACAAAACTCCCAGTGACTTTCAAGAGGTGGAAAAAAAGTTATTTCAAACTATCTACGATCGGTTATTCCGTCCCACTTGTTCCGTTTTTTAATCCTTGTCTCTTCGCTTTTTCTTTTTTTTTCTTTTTTTTAAAGGTTTAATGGATATAATCCGCGTGTTTGCGACCTCTTGGCGAGTCGCTGGTGTCACAGCCTGCGTGGAGCGAAAAGAGCGTCCGCTCAGAGGAGCGCTGGTATTTAAAGGCGCGCGCGCGCGCACCGCGCACTGCGCCTCGCGCACAACGCACCACGCCCCCACTGCAGCGCCATGTGAGAGCTGCTGTGGGCCGATGTTACTGTAAAGTGCCCCACACTAAGTAATTCCAACATTTATCTTTGGATTACCCATCATTTTCCCATTTGTTAAACCCCAAATAGCAGCCACAGGAGGAGAGAATAGAGACACTTTCATTGTGATAGGAACTGTGAAGCACTGTGACGCTCAGTTTTCTATACTACTGAACTTTAGGTATAAAATTGCTGTTAAGCAATATCACAACCACCTATTATTTATGGACATCTGGAGGAAAAATGAATTGAAAAGCAATTTTTAATACGTATTTTAATAAAGTAAATATTTTAGATTTACCATCCACCTTTGTTTTTTTTTTGTTTTGTTTTTTTTTAAATAATGTGAATCGAGATACAACCGAACACGGACACATTGCGTATGAAATTAACCGAATGAACACATTAAAATGTAAAACTTGTTGTTTTAAATAGAGTTACATTTCAGTTTAATAGTTATTACAAACATGTTGTTTTTCTACAAAATCGTACCTTTTCTTCTTGAAACTTTGTACCAAACAACACGTTGCCTTTTTCAAAGGCTATGATGATTGTATGTTTTAACATATTATATTTCAATCAGAAATTCAGGTAGGTCTGCTATTTTAATATTAATATTGTTTCAGACAGGTAACATTAAAAACATAACAAATACACGCCCGTGAAGAAACAGAATACAAACAAAAGTAGACAAAGACAAATCATTATTCATGCAGGCCCATATTGATTTACTTCTGACGGAGTCCACCACGTGGCTCTAAGGATTGCTTTATATTTAATCTGTATAAATCCAGTGGACGAGCAGGCACACCAGCTATGGGTTACCAAATTTAAGGAAAAATAATGGGACGAATATTGAAAAAATGACTGTTAAGACACCTAATGATGAAGAAAAGTTCAATTGTACGGCGAAAACTGGATCGATGAAACTCTCGTGCCTTGTAAATTATGCAAGCACCTTGCAAGATGTCACACGTGCGCCACACAACTTACCTGCGTCACCACGTGGGGGAAATTGGAACTGCATGGCATGCACTTTAGAGTATTTACTGCGGGTGTACTGCGAGTGTCACACGCTCCACAGGCCATAAGTCCTATAAACTGTGTTTCATGAAATAATTGGCTCGAATTTGAATTGTGACATATTGACACAATCCAAAAATTGCATGTATAGTTAATCAATTACATAATTTGTAGATTCGACAATCGATGTGGCAGAGGCCATAATACATAAAAAAAAGTATTATGTTTTATATAAAAAGATAAGCAACAGTCTGAACCTGGTATCTTTTGCATGTTGCAGAATATGTGGAAACTATGCCAGATATGCCAGCCGTGCTTGTTACAGTGGCATGCCTTCAGAGGTCAAGCTGATAAACATTCTTGTTTGGTATGTGGTAATGTTTCAGATATTTTGTGATTTGCATAATTCCAGCCTACATCACAAAGAAACAAAATGCTATATATTAAAATTTGTATCGTCACGTTTGAATAAACCACTGTTTTTGCAGAAGAAATCCCAAAATATCTCAGTGAGGTTCATTAGGTATCATCATAATAAAGGAGACCCTGGTCAATTATCAGGAAGACACTGACAGTGAAGTTACACTGACCCATTTAAGACACCCAGGATCTTTGCTTAAAGGGGTTGGCTGTTTACAGAGACGTGGAACGCAGCAGAATCATAGAAAGTCGACTGAGATGGTAAATTCTGACGGAGAAAAAAATATGGATAAATATGGATGACCATCGCTGTGAGAGTCAGTATACACGTTTGATAAATATACAACAAGTATCACTATTACAGTATCAATTCATTCCTGAATCGGAGGGAGCATCAGTGTGCTAACTGGGCCGCCGGGAAGGAGGTCATTGCTCAGGTTGTTTACACATGAATGTTAATTTTTGCATTTCGTTTGGAAGTCAAGGTCTGAGAGGGACACATGGTCCAAATAACTTCAAGTCCAATCAGCCTCTTTATCTCTCTTTATCAAGCACTTGTCAGTATGGCCATCGGTGTGATCACCTTCACCATTAAGAGTTTAACCCTGCCCAAAAACCTCTCCAAGTCAAAGCAAATAAAGATTTGAAATACTCTTATTTCATCCTCTTCTATGCTGTAATGTACTCAGAGGACAACCAGAGGCTGGACAATCTGGTCAGGTGTGCAGGCTCTGTGGTGAATATGCAGCTGGAGTCTGTGGTGACTCTGCAGGACTTTATGAATAACACCAACTACATCTGCACCCTGCTTTCTTTACAGAGGAGTAGTCTCAGCAGCAGGCTGCTGTCAGAAAAGTGTTCCAGATGGATGAACAGATGCTATTGTTACATACACTGGTGTTACTTTCATGCATTTAATCTGTCTATTTTGGGAAATATGGTGGTGGTATTTTTAGTGTGTTTAATCCACACTTATTTAGAAATATGATGGTGTCATTTCCGAGTATATAAAGAGTATATATTGGGAAATATGCTGGTGCTATACTAGTGTGTTTTATTTTGGGTGGGTATTAATTTATTGAGGTGTTTATTTCTTTATTTTAAAGTTGTCTTATGCAGTCTAGGTTTATTTTGGTTAGAATGATGCTATATTTTGTGTATTTAATTTCAGGTCTTGTTTTTCATGCCCGTCCCTGTGTTGTTCCGCCGTGGTGCAATAGTTGGCGGTAGTGAGTCTTTCACGAGTCTTTTGAACCACCAAAACCTCTAAAGAAGAAAAAACATGATTACCACGGCGCGCGTGATTGCTCCAATCAGGTCACGTGCACTCCCGCGAGAAGGGAGGGGGGGGGCAAACATGGCCGACGAAGCAGGGGAAGTAAACACAGTTGTAGAGGACCGTGAAGAAAACCCCGAGGAAGATGAGCCCGAGGTGTCGGGCCCCGCGGAGGAGGGTGAGCCTGGCGGGCCGGAGCGGAGCGAGGAGTCCGGCCCTGCTCACAGCTGGTCGGCCCCCATCCTGTCTCTGGCTCGGAAGGCCACGGAGACGATCAGCAGCGGGATGAGCTACGCTGCTGCACCGAGGAAAACCTCGCAGGGCTCCGCTGCCAGCTCACCCACCGACAAGGAGCCCGAAAACGACCTGAGCAGCTCCTCCAGGATCCTACCGGGTAGGCTGTCACTGCAAGTTTGGATTGAAGTTGTCAGACACTTGACTTCCTCCTTTGACTGAGGTCAGCTGTCGCTCGCGTGACTGCTGGATTATCTCCGATCGTCACGGTTTGATATTTACGTCGCTGATCTTCAGTGCGCCTCCACTGAACCCACGGCTGAAATGTTTCCCCCTCCTGTCGTTCACAGTCCTTCCTCTCAGAGACTCCTTGTCCATCGAGAGATCCAACCTCCTCAGCATGATGAAGCTGAGCATCAAAGTATTAATCCAGTCCTCTCTGAGTCTGGGCAGGACGCTGGACTCCGACTACCCTCCCCTGCAGCAGTTTTTTGTCGTCCTGGAGCAATGCCTCAAACACGGGCTAAAAGGTGAGCTGGCACATTAAGCTTTCTTGCACTTTTACCCAAAGGACACGGATCTTACTGTCGCCTTCTTTTCTTTTTTTACAGCCAAGAAAACCTTCATTGGTCAGAACAAATCCATATGGGGACCCCTGGAGCTGGTGGAGAAGCTGTGTCCCGAGTCTGTCAACATTGCCACAAGTGCCAGAGACATGCCAGGCATCAAGTACGCTCAGCAACTTCTCACTAAATCCACAAAATTGATGCGTCCATGACGGTCGTAATGAGTCTGATAATCCCCTCAGGACTGGCTTGGGGAGAGCGAGGGCTTGGCTCCACTTGGCGTTAATGCAGAAAAAGGTGGCCGACTATTTGAAGGCCCTGCTGGACCACAAGGACCTCCTGAGGTATTCACCATCGGTGTGAACACAGATTCTTTTCCCAGCATGTCGCATCATTCTTTGTTTCCTTCTGTTTTTTAAATCCTCAGTGAGTTTTATGACTCTGGAGCTTTGATGACGGAGGAGGAGGGGGCAGTCATCGGGGGACTGCTGGTGGGCCTGAATGTGATTGACGCCAACCTTTGCATTAAAGGGGAGGATCTGGACTCTCAGGTCAGTGCTGAACCGGCCGTCTGGGAATCATTTCCTCTCTCAGTAGCGAGTGGGTCAGGATACGGTGTTCGTCTGTCTCTTAGGTGGGCGTCATTGACTTCTCCCTCTACCTGAAAGACCCTGCCAACAGCGAGACCTCAAAAGAGTGAGTACGAGCTCACGGGTCTAATCCACACCGACGTTGTGTGACACTCAGAAGATGTGAAATCATGTAATGGGGTGGGATTAGTGAGGGAACCAGAGAGGAGGGGCGTGTCCTATGGTTAAGAGCGGCAACTCTTCTCCCAGCATGTCTTGTTTATCGTCATTGTAAACAAGTAATCATAATTAAAAATCCTTGTAACTCCTGTTTGTATTTCTTGAAACATACGTTTAATATAATTGAAAGGGAGGCAATGTGATCTATGTGTTCTTTTTCCTGGTGTAGTGACGCCAAGATGACGGCCATATTGGATCAGAAGCACTACATAGAGGAGCTGAACCGCCACCTGACCGGCACCGTCACCGACCTGCAGGCCAAGATGGACTCTCTGGAGAAGACGAACAGCAAACTCGTAGAGGAGGTTAGGAATCACTGTGGTTTCTTTTTTTCATTTTCATGGTACACAATTGTTTTGTTTTATTATTAAATCATTTCAAACATTTGTGCAGTCACATACAAAACCGATTACCATGTACCGTTTGATGACAACATAAATTATAGTTTATGAAAATATATTCAGACAAAATAGATATTCTTTATGTATACCCACATATAAACATACATACTACGTCATATATCTTCTTTGCCATGCCTGAAAAGGGGTAGGAAGAAGTAAAACTTATCAAATCCTACCCCTTCTCCAATATTGGATAGTTATATTTTATAATTGTATTTCTTTATTAAAAATAGAAAGTATTATATATGTAAATATATGTAGTTCGATCACTCTTGGTTCTGAAGTCCAGATTGCCGCTGCACGTTCTCTTTCATATTATTGAAATTACACAGACATTGTACCAGAGCTTCTGTATTTTGTAACATGACTGGGAAACGTGTCTCTCCACTCTTCAGCTGACGGCAGCAACAGACAGAATCAACTCTCTGCAGGACGAGCAGGAGAAGCTGAGGGTAGACAACGAGTCCATACTGCAGTCCAGTCAGAAAAAAGAAGAGGTTCGACGAGCACAATGAGAAAAGACAAACTGCACCACTCCCAACTGTTAAAAGGAAAAAAAACAACAATCCATGATACTGTGTGATGGTTTGCTTTTCCAGGCCGCCCTGCAGGACAGTCAGGTGGAGCTGGAGACGTACAAACAGACCCGACAGGGCCTGGATGAGATGTACAACGTGGTGTGGAAGCAGTACAACGAGGAGAAACGCATCCGCCAGGTCAGACGACACACACACACACGCAGGACGCCGACGGCCGAGCAATTCTCCCGCCTCCCGTCGGCGTCACGTTGAATGACAGCGGTTGGTGTGTGTTCGATGTGATTCGACTGTCAGGAACTGGAGCGCGAGTTGGAGCTGCAGGTCGGCCTGAAGCAGGAGATTGAGGTGGCCATGAAGCTGCTGGAGAAGGACAGCCACGAGAAGCAGGACACGCTGGCCGCCCTCCGGCTCCAGCTGGACCAAGTCAAGACTCTCAACCTGCAAATGTTTCATAAAGCTCAGGTAGACCCCGATAAACACGCTCTCTGTTTGTCTTGCTCACTTAATACACACAATACATACTCACAGATGATGTTTTTTTTTTTTTTTATAAGGACTCGGAACGGCAAGCGGAGAAAAAGCAGGCAGAGGCGGAGCAGCTGGAGCAGAGGATGAACGAAATGGAGAAATCCATGGTTGAACTCGAGCAGAGGTGTGCATTAGTGCCTTTCTTAGCGAGGCAAAGTAGTTAGCAGTGTTGAACTGAATGCTCCTGTGGGTTGCAGACTGCAGAACTCTGAGCGGGAGCGCAAACAGAGCGACCAGTCAGACAAAGACATGAAGGTGGAGCTGGATGGAAAAGTGGATGCCTTGCAGAAGCAATTGACCGACCTGGACACACTGAGGTGGAGACGCACAGACGGAAACCGTTTACAAACACAACAGAGGATGAGTTAGTCAAAAGATTTAAAGTAGTTTGCCTAAAATGAAATGGGTAATAAGGCTTTGTAAGAACAACACACACTGCATCATCGACGCTTTAAATGTCATCTCTCGAAAGATGAGTTGAGGGTGAATTATGAAAGAACTAACATTCTATATAGGTTTTATAAATGACACGGTGCGAAATGTGTTTCCTAACGTTGAGTCCGACGCGTGAACGACTCTTGTGTGTTCCCTGAGCGCAGGCTGGGTCTGGAGAATGAGCTGCGTGCAGAGAGGGAACAGAGACAAAGCTTGCAGAGAGCGCTGCAGCGGGAGCAGGACAACAGCGTGGAGCTGCGCACTCAGCTGCAGCAGCTGCAGGGCCTCAACTCGGTCAGTCAGACACACACGAGAGAGCTTTTGTACACGGGGATTGAAATGTCTTTTATACTTGCACACATTGATTTAATGTCGTGGAAGTAAGGGAACAACACGGTCATTTAACGATCCACAACTTGCAGTTTCTTGTGTTTTGATAGTAAGGTTGAGTAGATCCGTACTCCAGAGGTTGTGTACTCTCCGTATTCAGGCAACGCTAAATACAAACTGACACACCTGCATTGGGATTGAATGTTTGTTTTACCCATGAAGCATTGCAGTGATGAAAGTTGGACGCAAACTTGCGGTTTGTTTTGTAGCAATGAATAAGAATTTAAACGATTCGATTGGCTTTAACTGTGTATTAATGTGTAATAACCACTTAAATGAAAAACTTATGTAGCTACTTTTAAATTCAGTCATTTTGATTTTAGAGGGTTTGTGCAAGAGAAAAACGTTTGGACTTTGTTGTTGGATCTGTGTTGCAGGAGCTGCAGGAGCTGAAGCAGGAGAAGCAGCAGCTGCATCAGAGGTGTGAGCAGCAGGAACAGGCTCTGCAGGAGATGGGGCTGCACCTCAGCCAGTCAGTGCTCGTTTAAATGATCTGTTTCACAACCTGGGTCCTTTTTTCCCCGTATGATGAGAGCTCATTTTTGACGTTGTCTCTTTGTTAAAGGTCTAAACTAAAGATGGAGGACTTCAAGGAAGTCAACAAAGCCCTGAAGGTAAATTGTGTGTGTGTGTATCGAAGCTGATGAATGGGAAAGTGTCAAAGCCTCACTGAGTGTCCGTTGTCAGGGTCACGCCTGGCTGAAAGACGACGAAGCCACTCAGTGCAAGCAATGCCAGAAGGACTTCTCGATCTCACGCAGAAAGGTAGGCTTTTTGTAATCCGCCCTCTTGGTTTCCGCCGAGCGTCAGGTGATCTGACCACAGCCGTGTCTTGTCCGCAGCATCACTGCAGGAACTGCGGAGACATTTACTGCAGCAGCTGCTCCGGTAACGAGCTGGCCCTGCCCTCGTATCCCCGGCCCGTAAGAGTGTGCGACATGTGTCACGCCCTCCTGCTGCAGAGAAGCACCGCCACCGCTTCCTGACAAAAACACCGGCTTTCTAACGCCCGAACACACACATCCTCCGTGGTGAAGGGGAACGTCATCAAGTCTTTGGGAAATGCGATTTGGTGTTCCACTGCTGCCCTCACCTGAAATTCAGGTATCTTATCTTGGTCTGGGCTTGACGACGACCAACTTTTTTTTCTCCCCCCATTTTCCTCACATTACAGGCTTATCGGTTAAAGCTGTTAGTCGGAACTGCATTTCTATTGTCTGCGTTTAGAGAGTGCAGGATGACTTGTCAGGTATCTTGAGTTTTAGACGTAGAAAATATTTAAATACCAGATTGGGAGATAACGGAACTATAGCCACCAGAACATGTATCTCATGGGGACTGGAACAGATGGAGCAGCTTGGATTTGCTCAGATGGAAAGTTTTAAATATTTATGTCACCATGTTTTCATGCAATGTAATAACATCAGTGTACCACTTTGATACTAACTTGATAAACTGACCCGTTTTTTTTTTCCTTTCTAGTAAGCAGTTTTCTAATTCTAACAGTGGCTGTAGTTTTATGTTAAAGCTCCATGGAGGTCACCGGAGGCCTTTAGTGTCACAGGGTTACGTTCTTCATCCGTCGTTCTCCCAGCCGAGGTCCCGCTGCTGGAAATGATTGTAGATCATTGAGGAGAATCACGATTCTAGAATGTACTGTAACAGTTTTGTGGATCATGTCAACTGCTACAAAGCCATTTTCCTAGTTGGTTCAGAAAAGATGACCAAATGTTTTTCTAATCAAGATGTTTGATAAAGAAATAAAGCCTCCTGTTTTATCACCGCTTGTTTTCAATTAGATACTCCAGACTAGTTTATTCACTTTTGTGCACAGGAAATACAAAAAGCTTCTGAAGCAGTAGAAACCTTCATGGCAGATTTTAAATTCACTTCCTCCTCGATAAACACCCCCAACTGGGAAAAGAAAAACAACCTACCAACAGTCACACATGAACAAAGCAAAAACATGCTCATTTACAGTCTCGAATTTAGGCGAACGTTTCAAGTGGAAATACAAAAAAAAAAAAGGGGCTAAACACTAAAAGAAACAAAGTTTGAACGTTAGAGGATAGCAGTCATTTTGTTCATGCACTCCGACACTCAAAACTGAAATGTTAAATCCATCAGCACATGACTTAACCTTGGGAGATAGCCTGGTGTTTGGAACAGTAAACCATAAAACATCACTTCCTGGTTCCTGTAACGTGGAGAACCGGCGAGGAATGGGGAAGACGAACTAGACGCATTTCTTGTGACAACACGTGATCTCACTTCTCTGAAGATCACTCACTTAAAAAAAATACAAACCCTAACCCTCAGTATTTTTCAAAACATTTTTTTTGCCCGACCCTACCTTATATTTACTTAGTGAGACCTTACGTTTCCAGTCCAGTCAGCAAAGTGTTGAGTTTAAACAAAGAAAAATAAGGGGGACCAAAAAAAATATAAAAAAAAAATAAAAAATTACATTCCCCATCCCCCGCCCAGTCCATTCATAGAGCCTCTGCTTCCTCCACCTCCTCCTCCGCCGTAGTAACTGCTTCCCATTCCGCCCTGGTTACCTAACAAGAGAGAGAATACAGACTATAGGACCGGGAAGCTCAAACAGCGCAAAGCACAGCAAAAACAACCTGCAGCAAATGTGAGCTCAAAACCTACTTTACAAACCGCAACGGTCAATGTTCTTTTTCAGCTGATTGAGATCAGTGAACACTCTTACCAACTTTATATGTCGATCACCTTCAATGGGAACTTTAATGTTTTGTGCCATTTACAAAGTCAATGAAGTGATGTTCAGCCTGGGATCCAACACACATCGATGTGACAAGAATCGCAGTGGAAGTACCGGCGCAGGTGTTTGCATATCGACAGCCTTCTGATGACCTCAGTGTTTGTTAGCAGAAAGATGCGTCGCGTCCACACGGATACCATCCTGGTCTCAGATGATTGAGTTTATAAAGATGGTTTGTGGAGTCTGAGTGAAACAATCTTGAGTTCCAGAGTCTGTTGTGAACAAGAAGCCAGCAAAACGCCCTCCTGTCTTGTTTTCTAAGTCAATAGCCACATCAGATATGAAAAGCTACATCAGTACTCCTGCTTTTGAAGTTTACTTATCTTGTTACTTTCTCAGTGTTTAAAACGTATCAGTCGCACTAATGTCCCTAGAAAAGTGTTCAGTTTGTGCAGCTTTGAGTGTGAGAACTTCCAGAGGGGCTAATGGGTTTACACTATATTAATCCCAGAGGGACAATTCTTTAAAGTAATTTTTTTATCATTTTCCTGAACTAAAAATCTGAGAATATCTTTGTAGCATCTCATTCAAAACTGAAGTAAAGAATGAAATGTGACAGCTGAGAGTTAACAGCTGTCACAGACGAGCTGAGACGGCGTGAAAAACAATCCTGGATGCTTCCCGAGGCTGGAGAGGACAGCATGTTATGAAGACGGGATGCACAAACGTTTCACACATCAGCGCATGTGCCATTTTCACTTTTGTCAACAACAAAAAAAGGCTTTAATCAGACGGTCTTTGTTGAATCCATCAATGTGCCACAGAGGATATACCTTGTGGGTATAATGAAAGAAAAGTGTTGCAACAGAGCTGACACTCACTATAGTCACTGTAGCCTCCCATGTTTCCTTGGCTGCTGTATCCTCCCGAGTACCCTGAGCTCAGCTGGCCACCGCTGTAAGACGACTGGTTCCCTGGAAGAAGGACGCCGAAGAAGATGGAAAAGATTACAGTACATGACGACTGAACCCCACATCATGTTGAAGCATCTCTGGACAAACAAAAGCTTCCAAAAGTCAACTTCTCGTACTAACCCATGCCACCCATCATCTGGCTGCCGTAGGCTCCGTTGCTGCCACCTGCTGTGGAGTTCAAGAACAGCTCCACGTAGCGGTGCTCTGAGGGACACACAGTGATGAATAACATGCGGCTGTAAAGCCGATGGTTCGTTTATGACACTGCAAAAAAAATAAAAAATACTTACGCATGTTGGCTTTGTCTTTGGACATGGCTGCCACTGCGTCTTCGTGTGTAGCAAACTCTACATCAGCCTCCCCGGTTACCCGCCCGTCTGGGCCGATCTCGATGTGGACCCGCACTGGATTCAACGGTGAGAAAAACTGCAGACACATCGAGAAGGGACAAATCAACCACCTGTTAGCCAGTGCAACCTGAATGTAGCATGCGGGGGTCAGTGAAGCCTCGGCAGCTCACATTGTAGATGTCCGTCTCTGTGGCTCTGTACGGCAGACCCCTCATGTGGACGCAGTGGCCTGTTGTGCTCTGGAAGGAAGAACCACCATCGCCATACCGTCCGTCTGACACACCTGGAAATACATAGTTGAGATTAACACCAGGTCTGATGAGGACTTTACACTAACCTAATTTCTATTACGCATTGTCAGCATGAAGAGACACAATGAACGATTACTTGGAACCACTGCACAGGTTCAATCCGATTCAATGGTTTGAACATACCGCCTCCATAGCCGCCCCGTCGCATTCGATCGTAGGAGCCCCCTCGGCCCATCATGTTGTAGCCGCGACCACCAGAGGGCCGGTCATAGGGGCCAGGTCTCTGCATCCCCATGGGCTTCCTCTGGGGTTCGTAATGGGTTCGCACCTCAGCGCGGCTACTCTTGAAGATCTCAATGTACCTGAGAGCATAGACATAGCACAGTGAGGACACGGCTAACAGGTGAAAACTGCATTTACTCAATACTGCTGAAACTGGGCTATGCAGATGCTGTCATGGTGTAGTCCATTGGTAGTAATATCTTAATAGCAGTTATTGGATCAAAAGAATCACTTTACTGAATTGATGAACAGAAATTTGTTCCAACTTGATGAGGACTTTAGTGACGTTTGCACTTTTCTTATGGTTACCTGAATCGGTTTACAGGTCTGACTATGTAGTAATGGTGTCCTGTTTCCTAGCCATGACAGTCATTGTCCTTGTGTAAAAGGGACAGAGAGAGTTCGAGCCCTTCTGCCACCCACGCTAAGCATTACCTGTTACTGTGGGCTCCAGATCCTTGTGAACAGAGGCCCTCTGATATTATCACAAGGGAGACTCCTGACCATGTGGCAACCTGGACTCGCGTTTAGTGCTCAGACACCCTTCCCCCCCCAAATATCGGGTAGGTACTCAAGTCAGAATTTGTCTTGCTTTTATTTCCTTAAGAATTTTTATTTATTGTTTTTTTAAATGGTGACCAAGCACTAACCTTCCCACTAAACTTTGAGTGTTCGATCGAACATGTAAAATAGTGCGTGTGTGTGTGACAAATATGCTGCAAGTAGCCATGATTGTGGTCGTGAGGTTTTGACGTTAGTTTCAGATGTTGAGAGTGCACACCATAAGAAAAGCAACTTATCCAGCCAACCAACCAACCATCCCCACCTGTGCCCTATTCTTTCCTTGTGTTTCTTTAGAGCCTTTTCAGCTATATCCTGTGAAGCAAACTGCACGAAGGCCTCCCCCGTACTCCTCCCCTGGATGTCCACCGGCAATGTTATCCCATTTGGCACGATTTCCAACCCTTCAACCCAAGGACAGATAACCCCAGCAGGGGACATATTAAATCACATGCCCAATCACAGTGAGACTTTCTCTAAAGAGAGAGATAGAAAACTTATGGAAAAACTCTACACATCATCACACATACCAGTTCTTCTTCTTTTTTTTTCTTTTTTTTTTTAAACCAGTGAGTGGTCATTTAAATGAGTTACATTCAACGATTCTAAGGGTAAAATAGAAATGATAGGATAGAGGAAAATAATGGAAAGGGCACCGTCTGTGACATCAGGCTAGTTTTGGTGTGTGGATGAAGAGAGAGCAAGATCTTGGAGGGTGACATAAGGAGAATTTTCCATCATTTAGCAAGAGGAACATCTGGCTTATGCTGTCTAGAAGAAAAGTTTTTGTAACAAATGATAGGTGTGAGGAAATGGAGAACAATGATACTGGGGTAAAAGATCAGTTACGTCAATGATGAGTGGGTCCCATTCCAAGGTTAGGATCTTAAAGAAGGCACAGAAAACTATGTCATCGTGACCAGACCGAGTTTGAAAAAAGCAAGATTAAAAAAGACGCTTAAAGTGAATATGATGGCAAAAAAAAAGGGAAAGGGTGTTTGCCCCTGAACAAAACATCAATCCTCCAAAAATATTCTAATTTAAACCTTTACCTGGCTTCTTTTTGCGACATCCTTTTCTAGACAATTTCCAATTAAAATAAAAAATTACATCCATCACATTGTGTACTTGATACAATCATGTTAGTGTTTACAGTGGCAGACGGAATATGTCAATTAGACACAAAAGGTAGAGCCGATAAAGAGAGAGGAGCCAAGAAAAGGAAGATTGGGGAGAACCGTTTTAATTACCAAAATTGTCCAATGAACAAAGCCCATTCTTACCTGAGAAAAACTGCACAATCTCCTCCTTGCTGCAGCCGAAGGGGAGGCCTCGGAGCCGCACAAGCCCATCTCCTGCAGTCTCAGGACAGTTTGGGCCAGTGTGCTTCATGACCCAGTCCATCTCAACGTTGTTGGATTTAAACACTGTATAACAGCACACAAAGCAATTCGTTATCGGTGTTCACAACAGGCAGGAACAATGAGGGCATTTATCACCACAGTCTCGTGGGCCGTCTGCCATTGTACACACCCTCGACGTATCTGTGGCCCATAGTTTCTCTGTCCTTCTTCACTGCGATCTTCAGATCTTCTTCCGTCTCCAACTCCACAAAGGCTTCTCCACTGGGACGCCCCTCCCTCGTGTAAGTGAAGTGGATGCCACTTCCATTGTTGATAATTTTGCAGTCTGCATTCAAAATGGACATTTAAAAACTCTTGTGAATTTTTGGCAGACATAATGCATTGTAAAAAGTGTATTGAATACAATACCTGAGAAGAATCTCTGTACTTCATCAACTGAACAGGACCACGGCAGACCCCGAATTCGGACTACGTATCCCTCATCGGCCATGTTTACTCACAGTCACTGAAGAATTAAACAAAAAATTTGATGAAAAATCGTCATACTTGAGAACGTCTCAATATTCAAATAAGTTGTGGTGTAAAGTTACAACCTTTAACTATGATATACATCACGATCAACAAAACTCGTGTTTTCTTTGTCTGCTGATGAACTTGTAAAAAGTCTACATTTTAACATGGGAAGAGTACTATGTAATTAGTACATGTGCCATCAACATTAATTTTCACCAGACAAGAGATATCAAGATCTCTTACAATCTCCAACATCAAAACTGGTTTGAGTATTCATCACTCTACTTTAAGTGACTTTTTCCCCCCTCTGCAGTGTGAATAATATTTTAGGGGTGCGAGTATGGATGGGGGCAGTGGTTAGTGCTCTCGCCTCAGTGAGAATGTCTTGCGTTCAATTCAAGCAGGGGGCGTTTCTGTGTGGAGTTTGCATATTCTCCTCACGTGCGGGTTTCCCCTGGGTACTATGGTTTCCTCCCATGAGCCAAAATCGTGCATGTGAGATTAATTTGAGACCCCAGATTGCCCAAAGGTGTAAAGGGGAGTATGTGGGTTTTTTGGTTTATTCTTGATATACTGGTGACCAGGCTGTACCCTAGCTGGGATCATCTCCAGCACCCTGAACTTAATAAAGAGGCATAGAAAATGGATGGATAGAATTTCTAAGGGTTTCTATGGTTCAACTGTATGTTCAGCTTAAGCAGTCTTTCAGTATGTTGTTGCATGTTCTCGGTGTGCATTAATGCATTTTCAATGGGTCTTGCAATTTTCATAGTCCAATAAAATGCGTTAGAGGTAAATTAAGGACCGTATACCATCAAACTCCTAAAGTTCTAACTCGCACAATGGGCATGCCACTAATTACCCAGTTGAGACATGAAAACCTTAGCGAATACAGTCCACTGTGGTAAATAATATCTAAAATGACGAGCAAGTGTCTTCAACTTTTAATTAAGTTGTGAGAATACAAAAAAATAGACATCTTGTATTGTACCAGCCAGGTTCATCTCAGGGAAACAAAGATGTGGCAAAATAGAAAGAAGAGTTGACTAGAATCCAAACTTTACCGAAAATAACGTGTTTCACCAGTATTAATAACTGGCTAAAACGGGGAATCAATCGGGAGATAAAGGCCACCATAAAACAAAACGATAAGGCAAGTGATCCGAGTGAAGCTCCGTTAAAATGAGCTGTGGCTGTACGGCAGCGCCATCTACAGTTTCCCGGCCGAACAAGCCGGTTTAATTCATATCAAATTTATCATAAATGTGACAAATCTCTGCTGCAATAAACGTTATATTTGCGCACAAAACTAAAGAAGACTTTCCAAAAAAATTATAATAATCGGTTGAATACAGAAAAGTCGATTTCACAAAGAGCGCGAAGCCAACCGCTGTCCCGCACGAGACGCTCGAAACGTGCCGCTAGCTAGCTACTTTCAATCGACAAAGTCTCCGGATGTAACGCGCTTCGTCTAATACTGAGTTATACAGCCAACCAATAACCAACAAAAGTAAATGGTGGGCTATTTCGTGTGTGGAATGCAGTGCCTAGCCTTTAATATGTTCACCACCGCACCCAGAGAGACACAAGAACAAAAGCGGCCCTTTCAGCCTGCGCCATGTTATTAGCGGCTAGCTCGCGTGTTAGCATAGGTAATTACGGTACGTTATCTCAGCAGAATTTACGAATATACCCGGGTACAAGCCGCATTCTATTAAGCCGAATGGGGTAAGGGTTCAGCTTTTATATTCTCAAATTCAATAACAGATGGCTGCATTCATTTACCTGACACAAACGACGATTCAGCACGCCACGGCACGCACAGACACTCACTGCGTGATGCAGCTGAAACCTTACACTGGGTTGCCAGTGTTTTCGAGCCATCCCCCTCTTTCAGGGCCTCAAAAAGCCGGAGCGCTTGCCCTGGATCACCTCCGTCTCACGCAGTAACTCAATCTCACTATTAAACATGACCAAATGCATTTGGAACAAATGTGAGTGTCTTGATATGTTAGTAACATGACCAAAACGTATAAATCCCAACGTTATCATGAATCAATAAATCCTATTTCCGTATATAACACCTTATAACATCAACTGATGGGGTAATATATGCCATTTTAACGTTCTTTTCTGAGTGATTTAAGATCTGCTTAAAACTACAACTTCCTGTTATCGGTCTCTTGGTCTCTTTCGCATAGTTCATATGCGCAGTCTTTTAAATACAGGAAATCTGGGTTTTCATACGGACCTGGCAATCCCTGTCGAATAGCCAAATGCTCCCGCGTCCACGCCCTGATCTGATGACGTTGTTTCGCGAGGCCCGAACCGTTCTGGCGGCATCTCCCGGCACATAAATTCAAGTAACCCCACTTCGTTTTATAGTAGACAACAACTTGTCTTGTACTGAATTGCCCTTTCTTAAAGGCAGACTATATGTGATTTATTGTCCAGCCCTTGTTACAAGTCTAACTTCAGTGTGGACTTCAAACTCTATCAAACAACAGTAATCTTAATTCCACACTGTCAATACGTTGTAACAGTCAATTTAGATATATTTTTTTAAATACACATATAGTCACGGCATCTCTTTTTTTTTAACCCCACAAACAAATCTCATCAATTTAGAAATTCAGGTGAACAAACGCCATTCATATTCCTAGTATTCCTAAACCATGATTTCAATGTGAAGTCTGCCAGTCTTAATCTAGATACAAAGTGAACAAACCAGATGTGAGTAGATTTGTTGACATCTTTAATATACACATGGTATCTTTACCATCCTCAACATACACAATATTGTGCTTTTGTTCCAAGAAAAGTTGTTCCAGTTGTCAGTTGTTCCAAGACCCACCGAGAGGAGAATACAATCAGGACAAAGGGCAGCCATATAAATTCAGTTGTATACATTTTGAACAAATATGCATGAATTTGGGTTTATTTTTGGTTTTATTTTATTTTTCAATCTGTAGACATATATGTAGTCTCTTTTATGATCAATAATGATAATCATTATACTAATCATTATAATATAAAATGTCTCTATTTTCCAACTTTCAGACATTAGTCCTTTTGTATTGTTTATAGGTTGCTGCTTATTATGTAAGTTAAATATCTAGTTAAAATCGTCATTACCTGCACAAATATCAATGTGAAGTACACATTGTTCGGAAAATAGCATGGATGGGAACGTGCATTAGAATACAAGATGTAGGAAACAAATCTGTCAGGTTGCTCCATTTAGCAGCCAAAAGCATGACATTGCATTTTCAAAATGCATCAGTCATTTCCTGAACCAGATATAGGGCTATCTATAAGGTCTGATATTATCTAAGTACGTAGTCAAAAGAAGTTAAACCAAAAGGTGTCCTATCCATGTAATACATCACTTTCAACAGATATAGTCTGGAACAGTAATAATGAATAGTGAACACTTGGATCTGAGTTGAGTTTTAACTTGGACTCTACAATCATTTAAATCGGTTTTGACTTTGGCCCTTTTTAAGGCTGAGTTATTTAATTATCTCCAGTCCAAATAGTGTCCCACTGTTTCTCAGCTGATATGTTGTGTGGTTGAGGTGACTGTTTTTACTAACTCCTTTGTCAGTTTTCTCTGCTTGTTGCTCCTTGATCAGTTTTATTTTTATTTTCAGGTTTTCACATGAACCCCCTGAGCTTCCTTTCTCTCCTGCACATTTTTATTTTTTTTTATTAATTCTGTATTATATTCTTATTTTGGGCCTTGATAATGTCATGAAGTAATTTGATATTCGTGAGAGTTGTTTAAAATAAATGATTAAAAGTAGCACTTCAGTGGTGACTTTGCTGGCGATGAGTAAGATCATCATGCATTATAAGTATTAATTTTAATATAAAATGATGTTATCTCAAAAATTTAAGAAATTGGCTGCATGGAGATAAATGTGTGTTGTTCAGTTGTATATATTTGGACGAAATTATAGTAACTCAGAGATTTGAATCCACAGAAGGTCAGGACATGTGTCCAGAGCAGTTTCTGTGGATGTGTATCTTCTTTAATCCGAGTTTACCTGAACTAGTTAAACTCAACCAGTTAAGTTAAGCCTACCATGTCATGTCTTGACGTTCGTTCTACAGCCTCGTGATATTGGTAAACCTAACATGACGTTGCGGGCTCATGTTTGACGAACACCGACGCGAACCAATCGGACGCTTCTTTCTCCCCGGCTGAACCAATCCAATCAGCGGGATTCTGCACCGAGGCGGTGTTTCTGAGAAACAGTGCGTATCGGGTTAGGTTGTTAGAAAGTTAATGGCTGGGGGAAAGAGATCCTCCTCAACCCTCGCTTCGGGAGAGTTTCTGGATTCCCTGAAGTAAAATCAAGCAAATATCCCTACAGAAAGCGCCTGGACGGACGTTCAAGTGAACAACTAGCTCGTTAACACGCGTATCGTTAACACAAGAATGCAGGATGCAGTAGCCGGGACGGCAATGCTGACGGACGGCTTCGAGGACGAGATTGACTCGGTGACTCCTCGCTCCCCAGTGGCAGGGATGGGGGTAGGAGCGACACCAGGAGGAGTCGGACTAGGGGGCATTGGGATTGGTGTAGGTGGAAAGAAAGTACGTTTATACGGCGAGCCAGGCGGGCCTGCAGCAGAAAGACTGGATTTCAAACTGGCGGCCGCGGCCGTCCTCTCCTCGGGTCCGGGATCCGGCAGCGACGAAGACGAGGTTTCCGAGGTAGCTAACGCTAAGCTAGTTAGCTAAGCTTAACCAGAGCTAAGGCAACATTCCTCTCCTAGCGCATTAGCTCGCAGTTGGCAGCCACCCCCTCCCAGGCCGCTGAAATTACGTAAAATTAACCCACTCTCTAATGGAATATCAAGCCCATGTCTGCTCAGATGCTTATGGACACTTCGATGTCGATAATGTCTGACGAGACGGGAGCAGTTGTTCACGCTAACCGGCTGAAATGTTTTATTTATGCAGCGCAGGCTGCGGCCACGGCCTAGTTCGGGTGGAAGCGGCGACGGCCTCGCTTGGTGCTGTCGTCTCTCAACACCCATCACAAGTTTGCAGCTCTCCCGAACAGCTTTCCAGCCACGGCAAATGGAAGACGTCCGTAAACCCGGGGACACACAAGGGCGGTTAAATATCTGCCATTTTCGTAGTTGTGGTGCAATTACGTCACTTTTCTAAATCATGTAAATTAACTCCGCTCGACCCTCGGCTAACTTTTCGATACGTTCGGATTATATTTCTCGCCGAACAGCTCACATTTTCCCCAGCTGTCTTAGCTGTTGGGTTGTTTAAGTGTCGCCAGGGTCCGTTAGACGGATACTAGTGTTGTCAACTTCATTTGCGTTGTTGATTTCATGCGAGGAGTTGTCTTAACTTCCCATGTCACACACGGTACAGGTGTAATGGCATCTCATGGCCTCAGCTAAACACGCATGAGACGTTTTTCCGTCGGCTCACGTACGCGCGGGATCGTTTAACGTCAAATTTCAAGTGTTTCCCTTGCCGTTTTCACACAACGTGACAAAGCCTCCCGTTGTGAGATTTTTGTCAATTGGTCAAATTCCAGCCACTCGCTGTCATGACCATACATTTAAAATGCCTTATTTAATACAAGGTCTTAGGATTTCTCTGCCTTGTCCTGTGACAGCAGGACACACTGAAATCAACTTGATGTGCTGGATGGCAATCGTTTGATTTGGACAAAATTATGAAACATCTAAATGTCACCTATTGGTGTCGCCTGGTAATGTGATGTAGTGTTATTGATATCCGAAAGAAACAGTCATCAAATAGTAATAAATGTCACTGCCAAGCTGAGAACTCCACTTGTTAAGTGGTTGAAGCTAACTAACATCTGACCAGGAGTGTGTGAAGTCCTCTGCAACCATGGCTGACCAGCTAGGATGTCAGATGATACAACTGTCAATATTTCCTGGCTCTTCAAGTTCTAGATTCAGCTGTGAAGCAGCAGCAGCAGAAGTAAATATCAAATCTGTCAGTTACAACTCATGCGACTTAATTGAGTCAAATGGCAAATGTATGGCGGCAGTGTCTTGTTTCTCCACTCACCCTGGCTCCACCATCAGCCTGAAAGGGAGCATTTGTTGTGGTGTTTCACTCCAGAGGAGAACTTGCTGCACTGGGCAGCAGCTAAAATCTGAGCCCCAGGATTAAGCAGATGCCATTCTAGGCCTTTTCAGCTCTCTGGATACCAACACTCTGGGAACTGTAGTTCATTAATAGTAAAGACTGATATCCATTGTTGATTATGAAGGCCTTCACAGGAACTACATCCCCCATGGGTTGTTGTGGTTAGCCTTCCTATCATATAGCTGAATTTCTCCACATTGCTGACTCTCCCAACATTTGCTCTGTGGGCCAGAATCTGCAAGCCTGCCACAAAGAGATATAACTTTCTCCATTTATTTGTTATGCAATGGATTTGCATCAAATTGCCATCCACTCTGAATCTTGTCACCCTAGTATCTTTTCTTCAAGTTTGTTGCATTGTTTTTGACACTTAACATTTTCAACAGAGCTAATCTACATACAAGGTAATGATTGGCTTTGGCATTTCTGACAAAAGTAAAAATTTAATAAAGTCCCATCTGGCAATGTGTGATTCAGCCATCAGTGTATGCAGCCAATGTACTCAATAGTTTGGAATGTTTGGCAATTTTTAATCCATAATTAGCATGTCTAAAAAAAAATTTTCTTGCAATTTTTGTGTAGATATATGCGCTTAAAGTTATATGTTGATATTTCTTCCACTTGTGTGATAACACAGCTACCTTTCCATAATGGGAGAAGTTACTTTAATACATGAAAACTTACTGTGAAATACTTAAAAAGACAACTGCAACTTTTTGTCTCCCCAGATGGGTTTTTGTCAACGTTCATATGTTGATGGAATCACCCAGAAATAGCTGTCTGTATCAAAGAAGGAGCTAAACCGGACCTGTGACCTGATGAAAAACATCTTAAAGTTCCTGTATTTAGTTTGTAGCTGTTACATGGATGGTGAAAATGATTTCGCCTTTTGACACGTTTACAAAGAGCCTGATAATGTTAAAATATTGACGTTGCGGAAGTAATCTTTGAAGTAACGAATATATCAACATAACAATCAGTACTATACAATAACGGGAGATAGTCAACGTGGCCTAAACAGGTATGAGAACAGATTGTGGTGTTGTTATTGGGCAGCTGACTCTCAGCTGAATCTTTGTGCATGGGTTGTTCTTTTTACATTAACTCTCTTCACCATGTGCTACTTTTTTTATTTTGACCTTCAAGAAACTGTATTTAAACATGAGCCATATATTTGGTTGCTGGTGAAGGTATTTGAGACTACATTATTCATTTTAGTGGCAACTTATTCATGGAACATAGTTTCATGCAACTTCTAACAGTTAATAAGTTCTGTTTTACTCATGATAAGCCATATATTAGTGGTCGGTACACTTGGGCAAGGTCCTCAATTCCTGGTCAAACATTTTAATTAAAGCTAAGCTGGAAATGGCAACGAAAGGAATTAAAAGTTCATCTTTGACCCCTCTTGTCCCCTGCCAGGTGGAGTCATTCATTCTGGACCAGGAAGACCTGGATAACCCTATTATGAAGACAGCCTCAGAGTTGCTTTTGTCCAGCGCCACGGATGGAGTAGACTTGAGGACTGTTGATCCAGAGACACAAGCCCGCCTTGAAGCGCTTCTCGAAGCTGCAGGTACGACCGTTTAGGCTGCAATAAAATCGTCTCAATACTTGACACATGTTGAATCCACACGTCATTGGCCACACTCATTCTCGCACAACCCCTCTTAATTTGTGCTTTAACATATCTTAATACCGTGCAGCTAATACGTAACCCTTCCACCTCAGTCTTTCCCATATCCCTACAAAAGTAGAGGTCTTTTATGGTTTTTCTGCCAGAGTCTGAAATGTTAATAAGAGAACCTCTCAGTTTCAGTGAGTTTCATATCAGCAGATAGTTTGAAAGTGATTTGGATAAATTGGTTTCATTAGAACTTGTAATCTCTGTGTAAGAAGGTCTGTGTAGATTAATCCATTAGGGCCGGGCGTCGTGGCCTCGTTTGGGCCTGCGAACATTACCATGCAGATTAACATTGGAGCAGGCTTGAGCCCCCGCAGCATGCACAGAGCTTGTGTTGAACGGCTAATAGCTAATCTCATTCTACTCCGCTTTCACCCTCGCTAGTTCAAACCAAGGAGGTAGTCATTTACGCCATCTGTTTGCTCTTCATCTTGTAATGCTAATAATATCTCATGTTGATAACCCTGCTTTATTGTACTTTGTATACTATCAGCAGAAAGTAGAATATTTACGTGAACAGGCTTTGGACAGAGGATTTGAACCAAGTAGCCGAGTACCAAGCCTAGTAGACCATCACTGTGAAAGATACCATGAGACTGATGTCTGCAGGTGATCAAGTCAGACAGTAGTTTATTTCAAAACATCTGCAAATAAATATGATGACTTTAAAGTAATTCAATCATCAAATACATTTTCCACCTTTCAGTTTAAAGAGCTAAAATTCACAAACTATTAACTTGGAACTGAATGTAAAACCTTCAGAATAAAGCTACACTTTAATATCAGTATTGGTCATTATTGTATATCAGCAGCGCGGGAACATAATGCATCAAACGAGTCATTGTTCATAGAACAGGTATAATGTATATTAAGAATTCATAATGTTACCTAATATTATATGCAGAGAAATTTATCACAATTAATGCTCAGGGGAAAAAATTGACAGGTTCCTAAATTCTTTAAATATCAAAATAGGAATAAACTTTCTGTGTGTTTCATTGCATGTCCCCAGATTCATTTAGCAAAATATACTTTTAAAGGAACCAGAAACAAAGACCAGACTTGATTACATCAAATGTAAGACAGGTTACACATTTATTATTAATAAAGGCTGCTGTTACAGCTCACCGTGTGTCCAGGAGATGTTGACGAATAGTTGTTCTTTTCTTTACTGGTTAATGTGGCGGAAAATAACAAAAATGAAACCCGTTAGATTCACCTGCACAACATGCCAGAAATTCGGCCTTTAGTTTTATTTTTTCATAAATGAAGGGGCATAATATTAAAAACATTCCAAATTGTGACCACAGTACATATAATAATTTAAGGACAAAATAATTTATTTCAAACTGATGGAAATTTGCCGAAAATGTGTCATTGGAATTGTCATTTAATTAAACTTTTTGTCTGAAAAGTTGTGAAATGATTTGAGTCATAGGTTTACCTTAAAGTTGTGGAATCAGTTAAGTGGTATCATACATATCTTTTGTTTTTCAGGCAATATTAAGATTAAAACCAACAAAGTTCATCAGTTTATTTAAATGAATGTCTATTCTCTTCATAGTCTCCCCCCCCCCCCCCCCCCCCCCCAATTCATGTATTTATAGTAACCAGACTAAATCTATTTATGAAAGGCTAATTGTAAAGTATTTAAATAATTAGATTAGATTTCTGCCAATAGAGCACCAAAGATCATACACACTGGTCTGTATAGATCTTGTGTAAGTTCCTCTTGTGGAAATGGTGAAAATTTGTGGTGTTGCACTGCAAATGTGCAATGCATTTTGTCCTTAAATTGCGAATATCAATATAGACGAGAGCACACTCAAGGACATGAACATGCACCATCAGTATGGTGTAACATAAGACATGTTTGCTGACTGCCTAAAACATGAACAGTAGTACTTGGCCATACTTTCCTGTTGCGCCAAACGTAGCAGTGTACCTGTAAAAGAGGACAGAACGGCTGTCGGCCATCACATCGGACATGTTTATGAAAACATTATTAAGATAAATCCAGGAAGTAATGGGGAAAAAATCAATGGATTAGGGAAAATAACTTCTATTATATTTCAACAAGGTGTCATCGACCTCAAAGTTTAAAATTGCGACATGTTTGTATTGCACAACGTAAGACTTTCGGATGCACGATCAAATAGGTATGTCAATCACAGGTGATGGAGGCCTCATGAAACAAGCTACTTGGTTTGGAGTGGCATTCCGTCTACATTCAGAACGATTCATTAACAGTACTGTTAACGGAAGAGAAATGCTGGTTTTGCTGTATTTGGAAGATTGAGCAAAGCAGTCTTCTCGGCTCACGAAAACAGCGCTCTGTTTTATCTTTTTTTTTTCCCAACCCAGTTATATATTAAGAAATGCTCCCTGACTACTTGTTCCTGAACTGTGAGATTCATATTTTTTTTTAAATTAGTCCAGACAAAGTAACTTATTAATGAAAAAAATGGTATTACCCTTGTGAAACAAATAAAATTGTTTAGAAAGCTTTTGGCGATATTTGCACCATAATGACATGGTTTCCATAAAACATTAGTAAAATTGTTGACTTAAAACAACCGTTGCCTGATAGAATGTAAACTTCCTCACATTCACCACTGAATGTGTCCGAGATGATCTAATTAACCATGAACCTCTGTCGGTATGTTGACGACACCCATTGTATAATTAGCCTGATGAGATCCAGTGGAAGGGAATATACCCGACAACCTACATGATTGAAATGACTGATAAGAACTTGCACGTATGAAATATGCCATTAATAGATGACAGTGTATTCAAATCTAGACTCGGATTCATAGGAATCTCTTATATATGTCCAATGGCGTTTGCGTGCACTTCACAATCCTATGTCTTTACATGTTGGCTTATTGGATGTACTTCCCTATTTTCCTATAGAACAAGGAAGTGAGATGTGACCTTAGACGTTTTCTCTAGGCAGGTGTGAACTGATGTACTTAAAGCTGTCTGCTTGTGATTGGATCACCCAAGGCGCATGCTAATGCCAGCTGTGGGCGGCTTCAAGATTAGTGTGAATGACAGTTGTGTTTTCTCAGGGGGCATTTGGTGTATACACCTGTCCTGACGCAGTCATTTTGGTACTGCTACTCCGAAGATCATGTTGTTTGTGCAAACACGTCGGTTGTGGGTGGAGCGAGGCCGAAGCAGGTGCATTTGAGCCAGTGACCTAAAGAAGTATCTTCGGTTTATGGTGTAGTGAGATAGGCCAAGACAAAACTCCTGCAGGTCCTAAATCCTATAGAACAAGATTTAGTCGGCAGGAAAATCTGCCTACAATATAAATGGTAAGAATTTGACAGTGAAATAGTTAATAGTAGCGGCCTCAGAAAGTTATTGGTTGACCAACTCTTTTCAAAAGGCAGGTTAAAAGGTTTTTTTAAAAGACCGGCTCCAATTTAAATTTGGAAAATGATCTTCCCTCTTATAAGAAAGTGTTTGAGAGGTTTCCTGGATGTCGGCAGTTCAGCACACAGTCTGCGACCAGTTTCAGTTGAACAAAACAAACATTCGTGCACAGTCTTAACCTCAACGAGAGCTCAATGTCCATAAGCGTACGTAAGAACTAGTCCAACCTAACTGGGTGAAGGTCGGTTATAATTCAAGGTGTGATTTACAATATGTCAGGCATCGTCTGAATGTAAAAGAAAACCAATCACCCTGTGTTGGTTTCTTTATTTTGAATTGATGTATTTACACATCATTGGTAAACAATCATTGTTGAGTCTGTTTTGGTTCAGTGAACTGCTTGCATTCTCTGAGATAAACAGTACTGTAAAATATTAATGATCAACTTCCTCAACCTCTTGGATCCCCTCGTGCCTTGGGGGCTGTTGTGAAATCCTTGTCTGAGAGCCGTACTAAGTTTAGCCCGAGCCACAGGCCTTGCGGTGAAAACACAGGAGGACCTCAAGTAGCTCACTTCTGCCTGGCTAATGGATGGGTTGAAGCTGATGCTGAAAAGTTCAAAGCCCCTCCTTGCTTGTCCAGCCTCTTTTTTTTTTTTTTTTTTTAATATACAGACATATCTAAAATGCATGCTGTCACATTCAAACAAAAATACATGAATGGGTTCTTGGGTGGAAAATGGGCCTTATGTTGCTTCCTTAAAGAGATCTTTCAATGTAGGTCATTGGCTAAAAAAAACCAAAATTTACTTCACATTGCTTGCTCTTCATTCCTCTCTCTGGCTTTTTATTCACTTTCTTAAAAAAACCTTCACTCAAACATGTTCTCTTTTATGGGGTTTTGTATTTTTTGAGTTGTGCTTTTCTGTGTTGCTGACCACTTGTCAAGTTTTGCCTCACTTTCACCGTCTTGCACCTATCATTCACACAGAAGGCAGCACTTTTTTTCTTGAGCGTTATTAGCCTGACTTCACCTACTTGTTTTGGGATTCTAATGTTCATAGCCATTGTTCTCAACAGAATATTTTGTATTTATTCTAATTGACAAAAAAGGCATAAAAAAATCATAGATCATGCAATGAAAGTGGAAAAAAAAAATATTAAGCCATATTAACAAATGCTTGTGTGTGTGTTTTCTGTGTGTATTTTTTTCTTCTTTGTGTATGCTGCTACTAACCCTGGATTGGATTGGCTGGACTGGACTTGCTTCTTCATCTGGTCTGGTGTGGTTGTGCTCCCCCTGTGGTTTGCATTGCCCTATGCACCTCTGCCCTTTTGATGTTCGGCAGGCATCGGTAAACTGTCCACTGCCGATGGTAAAGCTTTTGCAGACCCTGAGGTGCTACGCCGACTGACGTCATCTGTGAGCTGTGCCCTGGACGAGGCTGCGGCTGCCCTGACCCGCATGAGAGCTGAAAACACACTCAACGCCGGCCAAGCCGACAAGTATGTATCTTACCCGCGGTGCACAATCATGTCTGTCCCCCCTCTCAAAATTCAGCTGCATACGCGGTATGTGTGCACGTGCGAGTGTGTGCCTGCTCCTTCTTGTGAGGCGTGTGTGTGTTAACCTGTCACAGTGGCAGTAATTGTAGCAGTCTGGTTATTTTCAGCCGTAGTTTAGCGGAGGCGTGTTCCGATGGGGATGTCAACGCTGTGCGCAAATTGCTCGACGAGGGACGGAGCGTCAACGAACACACAGAGGAAGGGGAGAGCCTGCTGTGTCTCGCCTGCTCAGCCGGCTACTATGAACTCGCACAGGTAGGAACCAGAAGTGTTGGAGTGGGACATCGCTTGTTGATGGAGGGGAAGATTTTCTCTTTTTGACGACATTTTTTGCAGCTTTCATGACTTTACCGTTTCGTTATTCTTTCTCAGGTTTTGCTGGCTATGCATGCTAACGTGGAGGACAGGGGCATCAAGGGGGACATTACGCCACTCATGGCTGCTGCCAGTGGAGGATATGTGGACATTGTCAAACTGCTCCTAGTCCATGGGGCAGATGTCAATGCACAGTCGTCTACAGGTAAATCTGTCCTCCTTTTCTGGGAGGAACGGTCCTTTTCCACCCTGTGTTTTCTAGGTCGGACTTACCTTTCCACTCTCTTCCAGGCAACACAGCTCTGACGTACGCGTGTGCCGGCGGCTTCGTGGATGTGGTGAAGGTGCTGCTGAAAGAGGGTGCGAACATCGAGGACCACAACGAGAACGGACACACACCTCTCATGGAGGCAGCTAGTGCTGGCCATGTAGAGGTAGCCAGGGTACTCTTGGAGTATGGCGCCGGCATCAACACACACTCCAACGAGTTCAAAGAGAGTGCTCTCACACTTGCCTGCTACAAAGGTCAGAACTCAATGTGGTCTCCTTGTGTAGTGTGTGTGTGGGCTGTTGACATTGAGCATCTTCTTTGCTCACTTTTTAACAATGATGGACCGTATTTAAAGCAGACTGTTGTGCGATTGTGTGTGCTCTGCAGGTCACTTGGATATGGTTCGTTTTCTGTTGGAGGCTGGAGCAGACCAGGAACATAAAACAGATGAGATGCACACGGCACTGATGGAAGCTTGCATGGTGAGCATCTGACCCAAACCTTATTGCACAAACTACTCCAAATGCTTTAGACTCCAAGTAGTTTGGTGTGACCCGAGTACAAAGGCTGTGTTAGTGAATGCTGTCATCTGCATTGTGTTGCTGGATGTACATCACAGTAGTTACACCATGTTTTTTTTTGTTTTTTTTTTACATCTTTGCTCCTTAAGAAATACAAGTGTGAGCATTACATAAACCAACTTCAGTTGAACTGACGAATCAGTGTCCAGTTAAATTTTTTCTTTTTTTAAAATTTCAATTTACCCAACCACAAGATTATGTGTAAAACAAAATACTTTTTAGCTATTCTAAAAAAGGTGCTATCGTATCACTTAATCACTCTTTTTATTTATATAGCTCTTTCCAGACAACAGAAAGCTACTCGATGCTTCACAAATGATTGACAGAAAACTAAATGGAAAAATATTTGCAAACAAACACACCTGCGTGTTTGAGTGTGAAAACCAAAGACGCAACACACATGCAAATCATCCACAGTAATATAAATAGGAAGGGTTAACAGGAACAGCTCGATAAAATGGTTCAGAAAACAACTAAGATGTCATTAATTAAAGTGTCCATAAAAAGGTTTTTCTAAAACACACTGATATATTTGGATATTTGCATAAATTGTTAAAGATTGATAACCTTGAGAAGTAAAATAGTCAATGAGACATTGAATTAAATGTTAATGTTTGGACATTGATATGAAATGAAATACAGCTAGAATACAAGTGAACCTGTAGTGATTCTTATTTTCAATTGTAGAAGATTATCAGTGAACACGTGTACACACATAAAAAACATTTAACGCATTGAAATCATCAAGAGAAACTTTTCCCATCGAATTGGACATCATTTGTTCAGGCAAGCTCACTGGACCATGTTGCCATATATTTATTCAGGTGCTTATCTCTACATTCTCTGTGTGTCTCGCTGTCCCAGGACGGCCATGTGGAGGTGGCACGGCTGCTGTTGGACAGCGGTGCACAGGTCAACATGCCAGCTGATTCCTTCGAGTCGCCCCTCACCCTTGCAGCTTGTGGCGGACACGTGGAGCTGGCAGCCCTGCTCATAGAGAGAGGAGCCAACCTGGAAGAGGTATGTGAGGAGGTGGAGGCTTTAAAATAATGGAAGAGGGTGCAGTTCTGTACTCTTCACTCGGCAGATGACTCTTTAAAAAGATTCAAAAAGCTGTTATTGAATCACATTTTGTTTAGAAATTTCTGATGTTGTCTGAACTTAAAGTGAAAGATTATTCATGCCAACCTGTTATCTAAGGCTAATTTTAAGAACAAGAAAAAACTAAATATTTAGTAGAGAATATTTTGGATGTGCCGATAAAATCTGAAAACACAAAGCTGATTTTAGCTGAGCTAATGCCAGTTCAGTCTTGACACACAAAGTGAGCTAAATTTTACACTACAGAGAAATGCTGCCATGAGTCATACTTGAACTTGCGCTTTTTTGTATTTGCCAACGCTTGTATTTATGTCCAGGTCAACGATGAGGGCTACACTCCCCTGATGGAGGCAGCCAGAGAAGGCCACGAGGAGATGGTAGCACTGCTGCTGGCTCAAGGTAGGAATCTTATTTCTTTTATTTAGATATATGCATCTCATTGCAGTCAATTTAATACTGTTTGTTTCTTCTGAAAAAGAATGGCACCAAGAGTTTGTAAAAGGGAAAAAAAACTATCATCAAATGTATTCATTTATTTAGTTTGCTCTTGTTGAATCCAAAGGGTCACACTGTGTTGTTTCTGTTGTCCAGGTGCTAACATCAACGCTCAAACAGAAGAGACTCAGGAGACTGCTTTGACTCTGGCGTGTTGTGGCGGATTCTTGGAAGTGGCTGACTTCCTCATTAAGGCAGGGGCTGACATTGAGTTGGGCTGCTCTACTCCTCTGATGGAGGCTGCACAGGAAGGCCATCTGGAGTTGGTCAAATACCTTCTAGCTGCAGGTAAATGAGAGGAAGACGCTGATGGACAACAGAGAGAAAAACTACGACTGTTTTTGTGCTTACAATTGAGTTATCTCAATTTTTTCTTTCAGGTGCAAACGTTCATGCCACAACAGCAACCGGTGACACAGCACTGACGTACGCTTGTGAGAACGGACACACTGATGTGGCAGACGTGTTGCTGCAGGCTGGAGCCAACTTGGTACACCATATTCCTAAATCCTTCAGTCACTTTTGATTAACCAAGTAATGTACATTATTCAGATGACAGCAGGAAAAGAACAGCCTGATCCAAGTCTTTTGTCTGAAGCTTTAATTGAACTCAACACAGTTATTGTGCAACGCTGCGGCTTATTTTGAAGCAGTCAGTTTCTAAAAGTCCAATTCTTTTGTTTATCTCATATAATGAACGTCTTGTTTGTTCTGTAGGAGCACGAATCTGAAGGAGGCCGAACACCTTTAATGAAGGCAGCAAGGGCAGGACATCTCTGTACAGTGCAGTTTCTTATCAGCAAAGGTATGTGATATGCTGACGGTTCACATAAACTAATTAACTCAGATTTTTAGAAACCATTATTTAGTCTTGGCTTAAAAAACCTGAATACAAGCCTGAGCTAAATTTTGTCAATGGCAGTCCTCACATCCTTGAAGTCAGTTTTTTATATATATAAATATATAATTATTTTTTTGACGAATGTTCTGTTCGGATGGGTCTACACATTGCCCTTTCATTAAACTAAGTAGTGTAAACACACACAGTGAGGTGTGCGTACATGCAGGTAAGCATACTCCCATAGTGGACAGAGAGTAAGCGTCACCAAATTAATTTGGAGCCTCAACCACCTAAAAAGAAAACAATAATATCCGTTTGTTTTAAACGCTCCCAGGTTGTGAAAATGGCAACATTGGCTCTCCTGTGAGTAACGGCTGGAGCTCTCTTGCTCCAGGTCCAAGGACAGAAAAACAGGTGCACAAGTACTGCAGAGCCTGCCCCTCGGTTGCTACGGGCTCACTGATGCCTGCCTGAAGTTTATACACTCCATACTGTAGGGAGAAAAGCAGCAAAGGAAATTACTACATATACGTTATAAATAACAAAATAATAGATAAGAAATTTTTATAGACTAAAAAAAAAATGCATCGAAAAATGTGTGTAGGTGGAGTACTTTAAACTGTAGAAATGGTGTAAGTCAAACGCAGTGCATATGATTTTTCTGTAATATGCTGTGAGTTTGTGTGTTTACAATTTCTGTTCTCCCGTCTAGGTGCTAATGTTAACAGAGCGACTGCCAATAACGATCACACAGTCGTGTCTCTGGCCTGCGCTGGAGGACATCTGGCTGTTGTGGAGCTGCTGCTGGCACATGGGGCAGATCCTACACACAGACTCAAAGTAAGGCAGTTTGCTCAAACACTAGTTCTGGTGTTGATTGCATTAACCATACTCAGCCATAACACTGAACACCATGTTTTTCATTGTAGGATGGTTCAACGATGTTGATAGAAGCTGCTAAGGGTGGCCACACCAATGTGGTGTCCTACCTGTTGGACTATCCCAACAACATCCTGTCTGTCCCAGCCCCCGACCTTTCCCAGCTCACCCCCCCTTCACAAGATGCCTCTCAGGTACATGCCGTAATAAACCATACTTTATTTGTTTCCTTCTGAGAACCGGGGCCCATTGAAGCCTAACACTTCCTTTGCCGTAGCAGGTTCCTCGTGTCCCATTCCAAGCTCTCGCCATGGTAGTTCCCCCTCAGGAGCCCGACCGAGCCCCATCAAACATCGTTACACCCCCACCCGTGTCCAGCAAGGGTAAACACAGGACCTTCTCCAAACATGCATTGATTTCCCAAGACGTTGTTATTATTGTTAAAGTTGTTTAATTCTTCTTCCACTTTCTTTTTTCTAATTTAGGCGTGTCCAAACAGAGACAGGCAGCCCTTCAGCCCGGTCTCTCCACCTCTGTTGGCCGAGGGCCTGAAGCAGAACCTTTGCCACCTTTCCACTTGTGCCAGCCCCTAGAGTGCATTGTGGAGGAGACAGAGGGAAAGCTGAACGAGCTCGGCCAAAGAATTAGTGCTATTGAGAAGGCCCAGCTACAGTCGTTAGAGCTCATTCAGGGGGAGCCGCTCACCAAAGACAAGATTGAGGAGCTGAAGAAGAGCCGAGAGGAGCAGGTACACTCAAGAGCTGAGCGAGGACACAAATCTCTTTATCTAACAAGAATGTGACTTCCAAAGCACATTGACACATCAGTGACTTGTGCTTGTATACCATGGTATTAATTGTGGGGACAAACAATGACATGGCTTTTGCCTCTTTAGGTGCAGAAGAAGAAGAAAATCTTGAAGGAGCTTCAGAAGGTGGAGCGCCAGCTGCAGTTGAAAACACAGCAACAGTTCACCAAAGAGTACATGGAGGCAAAGGGCTTAAAGGAAGAGCAGGAGGCCGGACAAAGCCAGGGTCCAGGCCCGGGGCCTGGGAGTACGTGTGTTCCAGGGCCCCTCACTGCCACATCAGGTGCCCAAGGTCACACTGGCTCTGACACAGATGAGGAGGCCCACAAAGACGGAGAGCAAGAGGATCAGCTGGGAGTTGATGGGGAGGAGGTACACGTCTCATTATTTTAGTTTTTAAAAATAAATACAAGTGTTTTTTCTTGGGGGGTTTTATTCCACCTTGGAGGCTTAAGCAGCTTTTCGGTATCCTTTCAGGATGAGGAAGACGTGGACGAAGAGGAAGGTTCGGAGGACGAAGCAGACGGAGAAGAGGATGACTACCCGAAACTTCCTCAGGTGGGCACCATCCTGTACAGGGACGGGCCACAACCACCGCAGCAGCCTCCTCTTCCCCCTTCGCCACAGTCCCAGCCCCAGCCGCCTCCCCCGCCTCTCCAGGCCGCCTTCGTCCCCATCCAGCCACTGCCTGACTACAACGCCGCAGACTACCCAGGAAGTGCCAGCCCAGAGCTACAGAGGGTACTGGTGGGGCAGCAGATGCTGGGTCAGCCACAGCAGGGCCAGGGCCAGCAGCTGCCTGGGTTACTCCCAGGAATGATACCTCAGCAGGCTCCGGATGGGCTCATGGTAGCTACACCTGCACAGACGCTCACAGACACACTGGATGACATCATGGCAGGTGAGTTCATGTCAGCTGGTGAGTGATTATTAATTCAAGCTGTTTTAAAGATTCTTGCTTAACTTGTTTTATGTCCTTTTGCAGCTGTGAGCAGTCGCGTACCTATGCTGAACACTACGACTTCACCCACGCCCCTCTCCCAGCCACCCACACAGACGCCCGCAAACATCGCATCTCCCCCTTCGGTCCTGCCCCTCTACCCTTCTGTTGACATAGACGCACATGTAAGACACAGTTTGACCCTACAGGCATTGTACAAGTGTGTCAGTACAGCTGACTGCAGCGATCCACGAGTTTGTCCCATTAAGAGATCATATGTGTCCCACAGACCGAGAGTAACCACGATACAGCGCTGACGCTCGCGTGTGCCGGAGGACATGAGGAGCTTGTGTCTGTCCTGATTGCACGGGGAGCCAACATTGAACATCGGGACAAGAAAGGTATTGACATGTGGTATTTAAATTAACATGAGGTTTGATTTCGCTCAAACATTTTGGCACTCATCTTAATTCCCTCCATTCCTCCCAGGTTTTACTCCTCTGATCCTGGCAGCCACAGCTGGCCATGTAGGAGTGGTTGAGGTGCTCTTGGACAAGGGGGGTGACATTGAGGCTCAGTCAGAGAGAACTAAAGACACCCCCCTCTCATTGGCCTGCTCCGGTGGACGCCAGGAGGTGAATGCATCATGTGTTTGCGTGTTCACACAACACTGATATTTCAGCTCGATGTACTCTGGACTTTAACTTGGTTGTGGGAATTGATTGTTTTTCTTTTCGTGTGCAGGTTGTTGAGTTGCTGCTGTTGCGGGGAGCCAATAAGGAGCACCGCAACGTCTCCGACTACACGCCTCTTAGTTTGGCTGCTTCCGGAGGCTATGTCAACATCATCAAGATACTCCTCAACGCTGGAGCCGAGATTAACTCCAGGTATCCAATAAGAGCCACAAGTCAAAAACAGAAGGTCCTGGATCATAATGTGACAACTTGACTTCACTTTTTCTTTAAATGACATGGTGCAAAATAAATACAGAATTTCTGTACAATGTGTTTTGATTTGTTACATATAGTAATAACCCTTATTGTGTATCCGAGGAGTCAATAAACTTTTTTATATTTTGGAATGTGACAATACACAGATGCAACATAGCAAGATAATATTTGCCATCAGAATGCTCAAAGATTTAAGAAAATGGTTATATTGATCATACTTTAAAATCAACATAAGCATAGTGTTCTTTATATTCCTCTCTTCTGTGATCAGTAAAGAAAATATCCGTCTCTCTTTTTCACCAGGACTGGCAGTAAGTTGGGAATCTCTCCTCTGATGCTGGCGGCTATGAATGGGCACGTGCCGGCGGTGAAGCTGTTGTTGGATATGGGCTCGGACATTAATGCCCAGATCGAGACCAACAGGAACACAGCGCTGACCCTCGCCTGCTTTCAAGGCCGGGCTGAGGTTGTCAGTCTGCTGCTGGACCGTAAAGCCAACGTAGAACATCGTGCTAAGGTGAGGAATTCTCCATCCTGGGATAGATCCAGTTTACACTGGATAAACTGGAATATGGCGGGTTATTACTTTCTTAAGCCTCGTCACTCGTCATCTTGCTAACTGATTGTTTGCTTCCATCAGACTGGTCTCACGCCTCTGATGGAGGCTGCCTCCGGAGGTTATGCAGAGGTGGGTCGAGTGCTGCTGGACAAAGGTGCTGATGTCAACGCTCCCCCTGTTCCTTCATCCCGAGACACTGCCCTCACTATTGCTGCCGACAAGGGCCACTACAAGTTCTGTGAGCTGCTTATCAACAGGTAGGTGCTCTTACCAAAAGCATTCCGTTTTTCTGTGTTTGAGCTAATCCTGATTGCATTCTGCATCGTTGGTAGAACTGAAAGTGCTTGTTACTTTCATGCTGACTTGTTATACGTTGGTGAAGCGGATAGGAAAAGATGGATTTAAAAATAAGAATGGAGCTAGAAGGGAGAAAGATTTTTTTTCTGTCATGAAACAGAAACCTTGCCAACCCTCTTTCCCACTCTTTGAGCAAGATTATTTCTGATAACATTTTCCTTTCTTTCTAGGGGTGCTCATATCGATGTAAGGAACAAAAAAGGGAACACTCCCCTCTGGCTGGCGGCAAACGGCGGTCACTTCGATGTGGTCCAGCTCCTGGTGCACGCTAGTGCAGACGTGGACGCAGCCGACAACCGCAAGATCACTCCACTCATGGCTGCATTTCGAAAGGTTCACAGCCTCCTATATCTCGAAAATGTATAATTCCACGTCTTCAGTTGCCTCTGGATTCTAAATCTGGTTTTCCTCCATGTTTTAGGGTCATGTCAAGGTGGTTCAGTATCTTGTGAAGGAGGTCAACCAGTTCCCTTCAGACATTGAGTGCATGAGATATATCGCCACCATTGCTGACAAGGTATGTATTGATTTCCATTCCTGTCCAAAGCCGCCTGCAGCTATTGAACTGACAGGAGCCGTTGAGATGTAAATAGAGCTGAAAGTGTAAATCTTTACTTTAGGAGCTGCTAAAGAAGTGTCACCAGTGCATGGAGACCATTGTCAAAGCGAAAGACCAGCAGGCTGCAGAGGCCAACAAGAACGCTAGCATCCTCCTCAAGGAGCTGGACTTGGAGAAGGTACCGTCATTTAACGATTGGCTAGGCATGGCGTGGTTGAAGTACCCCTTTTTAACCTGACTTTGCCTTGTGTAACAGTCTCGAGAGGAGAGCAAGAAGCAGGCCCTGGCCGCCAAGCGCGAGAAGAGGAAGGAGAAACGCAAGAAGAAGAAGGAAGAGCAGAAAAGGAAGCAGGAGGAAGAGGAGGGGCAGAAAACCAAGGAGGAGTTCTGCGATATGCAGGACCAGAAAGATGATTCGGCTGAAGGTAAAACTCCTACCATAATTTGTTGAAAACCGATTCCCAAAAAATTCTGACATCTGTATTTTTCTGGAGTTGCCTGATTAAGGAACGTTGATGTCTTGTCTTCTTTTTAGAAACCGAGGTTCCAATTGAGCCTCCAAGTGCTACCACCACTACCACCATTGGAATTTCTGCCACTTCCACCACTTTCACTACAGCTTTTGGTAAGAAGCGTGCTAGTGTGGCCACTACTCCGAGCACCAATCGTAAGAACAAAAAGAACAAGACCAAGGATTCAGCACCCAACGAACCAATCATATTACAGGATCCACAGGTGAGGCTTGCTGGACTTTTGCACCATGCTATCTGTGCTTACTAGAAATTCCTGAAGAGATGCATGCAAGATGTGAAATTGAGTAACAAGAATGCTTTTTCTCACCAGGTTGCACTAGCGCAGCACAAGGCTGACAAGAACAAGATCCACGGTGAGCCACGGGGTGGGGGTGGGGGAGTCACAGGTGGCAACAGTGATTCTGACCCCTTGGATAGCACCGACTGCGCCAGCGAGAGCAGCAGCAGTGGGGGCAAGAGTCAGGAGCTCAACTACCTCCCTGACCTCACCTCCTCCACCTCCTCCTCCTCCTCTTCCTCCTCCTCCTCCTCCTCCTCAGCCCCCTCCTCAGGAGCAGTTCAGTCCCAGGCCCTACTTCCCGGCCCTGAGAAGAGACACTGTCCTCAGCCGCAGACAGACGGCAAAATGGACAATAAGGTCACAGTCTCCATCTCAAAACCAACGCAAAAGTGAGTCCCCAGAGGAAGCATGTGTCATATCATAGCTCAGTATGTGTGAAACTTCTGGGAGTGAGCAAAACTACATTTCTATGAAACGATTTGTTCAAAGTGACAACAATAACAAGTTAGGAATAGTTAATATCTCATGTCTGTGAATCAAATAAACAGGAGCTTTCTTTGGTTTTGTAACAGAGCTCCAGACGCAAGCGACTCCAACTCCAACTCTTTACCCTCTCCATTCAAGACCATGGCTCTTCCCGTCACTTCGCCCAACAGTAAGCTCAGCCTCACGAGTCCGAAGAGAGGCCAGAAGAGAGAAGAAGGCTGGAAAGAGGTGGTCAGAAGGTCAGTTTACAAGTTTAACACAGTCATTCAGATTGTTTCTTTAATTTTCACATGGAAGTAATTAATATTTTATACATCCCAGACATATGTCTCCCCTGCATTTGCTGAAATACATGTAGTGAAGTCTTAGTTGTATTGTACATATCAGTGACGGGAAAGGTTGTTCAGCACAGTTCAAAGATGATCACAAACATTTGTCTGCTTCTTTTGAAGATCAAAGAAGCTGTCTGTGCCTGCCTCTGTCGTGTCTCGGATCATGGGTCGAGGGGGCTGCAACATCACAGCCATCCAGGACGTGACAGGAGCGCACATTGACGTGGACAAACAGAAGGACAAGAACGGAGAGAGAATGATCACCATAAGGTAAAACGGCGCCCTCTGCTGGAAGTTAGAACTACTGTTCAGGAATAGAACTACCTTCATGTCTCTGAAGCTCAGCAAATCAGCTTTTCAAAATGAAGAACTTTTGTTTTTGCCATGACATGGTATCTCTTTACCATGTACAGTCGAACCAAGAGTGTAAAATAAGCAAAGTAGTTCCTGAACTGAGCCGTACTTTAAAATCTGTAAGATCCAGTAATAAGGTTTCACACAAAAAAACCCGACTTGACATATGACATGAGGTACTATGGAGTTCATTGTCCGAATTTAAACAATAATCTATAGTGGATTCTTTTTCATTTACTTGCCTACACTTGCTCATATGGAATAGTAGTAATAGTGTGGAATATTTTAGTATAATATAAAGGACAATAAGATGGACATGTTTTATTTGGTACCTTCTAAATTAAATATTACAAACGGTAAAAAAAAGTGCATGTTGGTTTAATTTCTGTCTTCAAGATATTACCAGATCGCAGTGCGATGATAACAGCACTTTGCTGCAAAACAGTAAAACAACTCATTATTCTCTAAAACAGTGAACAATTTGGATTGGGAATCAAACCACACTTAAAGTTGTTGAATACCTACTATGATGTTTGTGAAGTAGACAATTCTTTATTAGTCTGAGATTTCTCATTACTTATGTCTTACTCACATGGACGGGACATATTGTTAACATGGTGTTCTCCGATTGCCCCCTCCCCCCACCCACAGAGGAGGCACAGAGTCTACAAGGTATGCAGTCCAGTTAATCAACGCTCTCATCCAAGACCCAGCCAAAGAGCTAGAGGATCTGATTCCCCGGAATCACATCAGAGCACCAGGCTCGAAGACGACCTCGGCTTCATTCTCCAGCACCACGGGGGCAACCAGTGGTTCAACCACTGGGCCAAAGGCTCTAAGCTCATTGGTCACCTCTACAGGCATGTCATTCCAGCCCTCCCCATGCTCATCGTCATCTGCCTCTCAGGCTGCGGGAAAGCTTGGAAAGGGGCTGTCATCCAACGTCAGACAGCCTTTCCCGGTGTCTTTGCCCTTGGCGTACGCCCACCCTCAGCTGGCTCTGCTGGCTGCTCAGACCATGCACCAGATCAGACATCCTCGTCTACCTATGGCGCAGTTTGGTGGCACTTTCTCTCCCGCTGCAAGCACCTGGGGACCGTTCCCTGTGCGCCCCGTCAGTCCCGGCAGTGCTAACAGCTCCCCCAAGCACAATGGAGGAACCGGCAGCACTGGGTCCCAGGCCAGGCCCAACTCCACCCAAAGTGAGCACAGCAGCATGGCCAGTGCCGGAGCCCCCATCACGCCCACCACCACCACCAGTGCTCCCAACGCGTCTGCAACTGCAGCCTTGTCTCATACCCCAAACCCGACTCCATATAATCCCCAGTCCAGCGCCACCACTCCTTCTTCTGTCAGAAAACAGCTGTTCGCCTCTGATCCCAAATCTGTCGGTGTCACCGCCGTGTCAGTCACTGCTGCTGTGAGTGGCAGTAATACAGTACGAGGCACAGGTTCTCCTGCACATCACAGTTCCACTACAACCACGACGAATGCCCCTCAGCAGCCGCTTGGTCCTGTTTCGCAGCCCGTGATCCAGCCAACTAAAATGGAGCAAAGTGCAGTCGCCCCCCCTGGAAAAGACAAGCCGTCTCTTGCTGCGGAGAGCCAGCCTGTTTCTATTGGCGAGAACATCAACTCTGTGGGTTTCACCCCCCCTGCCATGGCTTTCGTCCCCAAGCCAGAACCTCGACAGCAGTTACCTCCCCCACCGTCCTCTGCACCATCCTCAGAAGCTCCACCAGCTCTCCTTAACCCCCAACCCAGCTCCCACCTTCCCTCCGCGCCTCCCGCTGTCCCCTCACACAATGTTGCACACCCCAACAACACCGTACCCCACTTCTCAGCCCCAGCGCCCAGAGTCTCCCATCGTATGCAGCCACCAGGGCCTTACTATTCGCTTTCTGAGCAACAGCAGCAGCAGCAGCAGACACAGCAGCAACAGCAGTCTGTGTTTGTCCCCTTCAGTGCCCAGCAAGAACCCCCCAAACAAACCCCAAACCAGACTTCCCAGCCAACGAGTTTGCCTCCACAAGCCCAGAACCAGGCCCAGGCGCCAGGCTCTCTTCAGGTCTCTGCTAACTTGGGCATGATTAACGGCTCCCAGATACAGCACGTTGCCAGTGCAGGCAAGCCTCAGCAGATACCCCCCAACTTCGGTCCTGCAGGTCTGTTCAATTTCAGCAGCATCTTTGATAATAACAGCCAGGTGAGTCATGGCAAAATACACAATATGAGCATCACCTCTTGACTTCATACTGCTGTTTTGTCTAAAAGTTGTGCTTTCTCATACAGGTGGGAAACAGTCAGGTATGGGGAGCTTGCCATTTGCCTGCACGATCACCCCCAGAGCAGCCGTACTCGGCCCCACAAGCGTACATGGGGCAGATGGAGAACATGATGCCTCCACCTCCTCCAGACAGCTCCAAAGCCCCTGGCTACCGCTCTGCGTCTCAGAGGATGGTCAACAGCCCCATCGGTACGACTCGCGTCCAATTTGTCTCCCCGTTTATTTTCAATTGGCATCATCATGTAAAATCATTATTAAGAGAAGTCAAACCAGTGAAAAAGAATTAAGACCTTAACATTCGTTCTGGAAAATGTGATGGTTGATACAACAGAAACGGTAGTTTTGCTAGCTCAAAGTTCTGGTTTCTACGTTTGTTGAGTGAGCTTTGCTCATTATTGATCTGCTTCCTTTTGTTTGTATCAATAGCATTGACCAGCTATGCCACCAGTATCTCTGGTAGCCCCGTGTACTTGCATGGACAGGCAGCCGGCACACCGTCATTCAACAGACAGCACTTTTCCCCTCACCCATGGAGTGCTTCCACATCAGGTATGAGCTTCTGTGTTGGTCATTGTTTTCCTTCACATTTCCGTCATTGTTGGAAATCATTTCTCAAAACAGTTATTTTCTGACAATTCCAAAAGAGATGTGAATGACCCACATCAAATGTTCGTCCATTTAATTGTTTAGATTTAAAGTTTGGTGTAATAAAGAAACAGGTTTTTCCAGGAGAACTCCCTCCAGATCCGTGAACTTGTGATTGTTTGGAGTGTCTTACACATATTAAGCCAGTCATCTTCTATCATTTCCATGTTAAGCTCCTTCTCTCAATTCTCTTTTTATGTAATTCGTTGAATGTCTTTCTTGTAAGTTTAGCTCTTGATATATTGCTGAAATTTTGTTTCTTACTTTCTTTGTACACTTTTGTTATAATTTGAATCACAGCGTTCACTTCTCTGGACGGATCGATCTTACAGAAATATTTAGTGTCTTAGGTGCTGCAGATTGGTTGATACTTTTCAAAGTGTAAAGCTGACATTTTTCCATCTTTCCTTCTTTCCAGCAGGCGAACCTCCTGTCCAACCTCCCTCCACTGTGTCATCCTCGGCCTTGTCCACCTCAGCTGTCGTCCCACCTCCGCAGCCGAAGCCAGGCAGCTCCTCGCAGCAGGACCGCAAGGTTCCCCCACCGATTGGCACGGAGAGGCTGGCCCGGATCAGGCAGACAGGCTCGGTCAACCCACCCCTCCTCACAACCAGCTACACGGCGTCTGTGGGACAGGGAGGCATTTGGTCGTTCGGGGTTGGCAGTGCTTCGGGTATGTGCAAACTGTGAAAGTGTGCCTTCCTTGAAGACAATGCGTTTCCTTTGTGATCGATATCCAGGGGTAAACGCGTGACAATGTGTGTGTTTTGGTACAGAGGCCATGTCCGGTTGGTCCCAGCCCCTGATGGGCAGCCACATGATGCACCCGCAGCTGCAGGCAGAGCAGTCCGCCTTTTCTCAACACCAGCCTATGGAGCAGGACGACACAGGCATCGCAAACCCTGCCAACAACTACCACCAGCCTCAGCATCTGCCCAACAGTTACATGGACTTCCCAAAGGTAACACCGAGCCAGAGTGCACTCAGCTCATTTCGGCCCCGCCTCTCCTCTGTGCACATGCTTCATTAGCTCTCGTCTGTCCAGGGGATGCCGATGTCAATGTATGGAGGAACCATGCTGTCCCCTCATCCTTCCATGGCAGAGGGCCCGGGGGGACCCATGTACAATGGTTTGCACACCGCTGACCCTGCATGGAACCCCATCATTAAAGTGGTCCCAAACAATGCGGATAACTCCGACCCACAACAGCAGGCAAGTTTGTTTCTCTTCAGGTCACTTCTTTGTGATTTGTGTTCATTTCTATCCAGATGTAATATTTCAGTGATTCTTCTAACCCACCACACATCTGTCCTCTGTCCTCCAGGTGTGGCCTGGTACCTGGGCACCCCATGTGGGCAACGTGCACCTGAACCACGTCAACTAGGCGGAGTCCACATCAATCAAACGCACACAGCATGACCCACAGTGCAAACATGTAATACCAACTGACGAATATGACCGATTAAGACAAAGAAAATCGTAAAAGTACAACGTGTAAACTTTAGTAGAGGCCTGAAAGTGCAGAGCAGAAGTTGAAGAATTGGGAGTTCTCTTGACGCCATTCTTTGATGTGCCTATCTCTAACAAGGAACGAGGAAATTGGGCCAGACTTGTTATCAATGTCCCAATGATGCAAACAAACATGAGCGATCACCTGTTCGACAGGAACCATTCTCTGCGTAGTTTAGCGAATTTTGACTTAAACCCACGTACACCGTTCTCGGGCTGCAGGGGGCTCAACATGAAGTAGCTATTTAAACTTGGCCCAGAACTAGATGATTACCTAAAGCGAAAGAGAAATCAGAACCTTTTAGAGTGGTAAATACATGTATAATTGTTTACATACTAAAAAGGGTTAAAATGAGAGTAAATTTCATGTCGTATAGTGGCTCTACTTTATGTAGCCTGTATTAATGTGAAATATTTACCTTAATATTCAATAAAAAGATTGAAAAATATGTGCGTTTTCATTCCAGTTTTTTTTCTTTTTACCTCTTTCATCAAACTCCTCAGAGCTTTTGAGTCTGTTATTCAGGATTGCAAATTCTCACTATTATTACAAAGGTCTGATACATGAGATGTGTTATTAAAAACTGATCTGGTGTCATTGCTTCACTGTGAAACTTGACATTTTATTACAAAAAGTAAACTGATTAAATAAACATAGATCCATGTTTTTCCACTCAAATCATAAGACAAATGTTACTCATCTGTTTTAACTGAACCACTAAGATTTGGTGTTATAGTTCCAGTTCCCACCCCAATGGCTTTCTTCCTTTACAATCAATTGATGTCCTTGCAAAAGTGACGGATGGTTCATATAATTACTGCTCTGGAGTATTAATTTAGCTTTTTGACTGATTATAAGCCGTCCACCGTCAAGATAGGTAAAAGATATAGGGCGTGTGATAGTAACCGGTTAGTGCTTTTGCCTCGGAGCAAGACTATCCCAGGTTTGTGTGTGCTTTGGGCTTGGGATGCTGTTTGTCTGGTGTTTGGCCCTGTTGTGTCCAGTTTCCTTCCACCGTTGCAAAACAAAACATGCACCTGATGGCTGGTCTACAGAAAACTTTAATTTATTCTTTTCTGGGGAATTATTTATTTGCCTTTAACCCGGTCTATCCACAGTTAACCCCTTAACTACTGGTGGGGGTCAAGGGCCTTGCTCAGGGACCCATGGTGGTAAGTTATCTTTAGTGGGATCTGAACTTGTAACCTGCTGGCAACGACTGCCACAACCTGCGTCAAATGAGTAAAACTAGGTGAAGTGGTAAAGAACAATGACGGGTTTGTATTATATCTTTCTCACAATCTTGTAAAAAAGCTGTCCTGAAACTGGGTGTGGAGGAGTAGAAGCCACACGCTTTATTATGTACCGCATAATGTTGGGGGGGGGGCAAAGTGCAACCGGAAATGCAGTCGTCCAGTTCCTCTGCCGTGTTGCCAGGTTGGTCAGGTTTCCGCCTCATTTTGCCTGGTTTACGTTGCAGTGGATGTCTGTGTTTATGACACATTCTCAATGAACTGTTTTTTGCCTGTATTCCAAAACGTGATAATTTTATAACGGCAACGTGAGATGTTTGTCTCCAAGTCGGGTTTTGGTTCGATTCTGTCAGACCTGGCAACCCCGTCTCCTCCGTTTCCCACAGTAAAGATGGCGGCGGCGACGGTAGCAGCACCAGCGGTCCCGGAGCGAGCAGCCTCCCCAGCGGCACCGCCTCCGGGACCCGCACCGTTTGACTTCTCCAAGCCGCCGGTCATCGAGGGCTTCAGCCCTCTACCGAGGCTCAAGGAGGAGACTTTCAAGGAGAAATTCATGCGGAAAACTAAGGAGAACCCTTTCGTCCCCATAGGTGAGTTATACAAGCGCGGAGCGGAGAGAAGTTACACAAGTGGAGAACGACGCGTCCTTTAAGGCAGCAGGTCGGACCAGAGATGGACAGATGTTCAATCAAAGGCCGGGTTTTGAAAACATCTCAGCAAAAAGCGGAGCAGAAGTTACTTTGTGTATTTGTTTCTGTGTCGCTGCTAAAACAACCGACTCAGGGTAGTCCTGACAGAAGATGCTAAAACCAGAGCAGCCACTTTAAACTTAGTGCTGCTTTTGATGTTGGATATCAGTTTGCTTTAATCGTGCAGCCTGGAAACAAAACTTTCACCTCTGTGTGTCCTAAGGTATATAATGTCCATGTGGGAAACTTCCCCTGCTCTGATCGAATGAAGGTCACATCATCCCTCATGACACTAATATTATTATTATTGTTATTATTACGGTGCTTCTAAACACTACACTTGCAGCCCAATGTATAACTATTAATGCTACCTTAATCACATTTTGTTATATTTTTTCTGATTGCCCGTGTTTAAATGATAACGTTTCCTAAGAAAACAGAGCATTGTCTGGACTGTGACCCACATGGAGCTTTATCAATGAATCAACATGATTCATGTAGTCGAACTGTTTTGCTTTGATTTTCAAAGAAAGAGCTTTTCTTTTTTTTTCTTTTTTTATTTCCATTGTACACTGTTCAAACTTGTGGTATATATTTACCCACCTGTATTGTGTGTAAAGCTTGTAGTTTGATTCTAATGTCAGACAAAAACAGTGCTGTTGCATCTGGTTAAAATTGGATTCAAGAAGAGAAAAATCCCTGTTATTTATTAGTACAAATCTCAAAACACAAAGATTTTTCACATAATCTCCTTCAGTTTTTGCTTATTTAAAAGAAGCTGCACTGTGATGGCATGTTTAACTAATGTTCTGCTCTCTGCAAGTTCAAAACCCATGTGTTTTAATAGAACATGTTCCTTAATAATCCCGATTTTTCATGGCACCCCCTCAGTGAAAATAACTCCCTACCCTTTACATAGATTTTGTCCAACATGCGGCAAAAATTTCAAGCCGCATTTTGATGTGTGACCTGATGTTCAGTCTCACTGCTTGAACACGTTGGCTTGAGAGTGGGTTGGGGTCGTTATCAGTATTGTTTAAATGTTATCTCAAAACCATGTCGTCCCCAAAACCAGGACTCAAACCAGAGACTTTCCCACTGTAAGGGTTGAGTGCTAACCACTACACCACAGTGAGGCCCTGGATTGTCCTTAATCCATGACACTATGGTAGGCAAACTTCCTCTTGTCGTACTTGGGAGAAAATCATTACTATTTCTTAAACAAAGTTGATCTGAAAATGGTTAAAAAAAAAAAACCGTTCCAGTATTTATGAGACAAAGAGGCTATGCAGCTGGTAACAATTTTACAACCACCATTCAGTATTGAGTATCTTCAATGAATGAGGATTACTACTACCCCGTCCATTACACCTATTTATGAGCACAAAACCTGCAAGAAAATCATTTCCACACACTATTCATTCCAATATGAGCAATATGTTTAAAGTTATTACATTATTAGGTTTTATTAGGTTTGAAAAAGGCAAAGATTATTGCATTATTGTCCATTATTACATTACTAGTAGTTACACACCTTGTCAGGATGCGTTTCAGATCCAGGCTGTCTGGCAGAAATGATCTATAAATAGCTCCACGGAGCTGCACGCTGTAAAAAGTCTGAGATCCACAGTCGTGATGAATCTCCCATCTAATTTGTGATTGTTTGTGCGTGTTCTCCAGGTTGTTTAGGAACGGCGGGAGCGCTGCTTTACGGCCTCCGAGCCTTCCATCAAGGGAAAACCCGACAGTCCCAGCTGCTGATGAGGGGGCGGATCTTTGCTCAGGGCTTCACGGTGGTCGCCCTGGTGGTGGGCGTGCTGGGCACGGCTCTGAAACCCAAGTAGTGGCGACGCTTCTCCACCAGACGGGATGCTGCTTGGAACTGAACCGAACAAACTGAATCCGTTGTGTCGTTTCCAATGTTATTCGCAAACACACGCCATGGCCAAACTTTATTTATTGTGAAACTGTGACCTCACAGTGTGGAACAGTTAAAACAAACCTCATCAGGAGATGTGACGCAAAATATTTCCTACGTTGCCGGGTGGGTTACTTTCGCTCAACGATGTGTGTTATACCTGAAAGTGATATAAAACGTAAATAGAGCCTGGTGTCTTTTGTGTATTTAAGAAAACATCACACAGCTTTGTTCAGGTGGCATCTACTCCTCACATAACCTTTATTCAACAGGTTAAAAAAATTCTGATTAAATGTGAACACAGTTTCTTCTATTCCCCCCCCCCCCCCCCCCATATATATTAACGGCTTGGGTGAGATTTATTGAAACAGAAGAGGGGGGGTTAAATCGGACGCCCTTTAGATGTGTGAAAACAGAAATACACAATGCAGTGAACACACGCGTCGTCGTTAGTGTTTGTTAACATTCAGGTCTGTGTCACAGTGTACACGCGAGTATCTGCAGGGCGTTCAAATGGCAACAACGTCAAACATTAAAGGACAAATGAAGTGAGGTGATCATAAATCCACTTTTCTTTTTTTTTAATGATTATTTTCCAGTTTCCCTTTTAACATTCACTTTTTCAATATTCATAATGTCCAAATAGGCAACATGTGAAACAATGTGCAGACATCACAGTTAAAAGAAACTTTTTTTTTTTTGGTGACTTTTTGTCTTTTTTTTTTTTTTTTAAATCTAAAAGGTGTTGGCGTGACACACACAAACCAAAAAAAAAAAACAGGCGCGAGATGAGACGGAAGCCGCAGTGAATTCTGGAAATTTCGATGGGAGCAGAAAATCTTTGGTTGTGAGTTTTGAGATTCTCAAATCGGTGCCAAATTGAAGATTAAATTCTGGCTCACGCTAAAAAAAACAAAAAACAAATCAGGAGTAAGACCGAGATGAGAAAGGCCACAGGCTTTGTGTGCATGTGAGAGCTACGTTAAAATATGGAAGAAAAAAAAAAAAAAAGCGGGATATAATGCAGCAGACAGAGTGTTTTTGCACTGATGAGAGGCAGAAGTGGTTACAATCTAATCTGTAACAAGTTAATTCGGACGTGTTTGACCAAAATCCAAACAACTAAAATGTGTTGACAAGAGGCATGCAGTCAAGTGAATCTAAGAATAATTTATAAGTTAAAGGGGAAAAGGAAACGTATTAATTTACAGTAACAATATTTCCTTTAGTAGTGATGAAACCGACCAACTGTAAGAGAGCAGCCCCTCGCCTCACCGGAGCCTCGGCTAAATATTTTTAAATAGAATCAAGAAGGCAGGAAAGGTTAGAAACGTACTTTGGGGGGGGGGGGTCTCTATTGAAAAGGGGAATACAAATCCTTCAAATGCGACGTGAGATTAAAAGGCAATGCTGCTGGAGCGTAGAAAAGACTCTTCCTCTAGCGGACTAGAGGCGTCTGTTTGAGGGAGATGAGGACGGAGCGCATTCGAGAGACGTCCTTCGCCTGCTTGTTGGTCTTTGGATTGAAGTCGCACAGGCGCGCTACTTTCTCCCATTCGGTTCCCGGGCTGTCGCCGTCGCTCTCCGCCAGGAAGGCCTCCTCGGACGCTCTGCAGGCGGGAGGGGGCGAATGAGGTGCGAGTTTTTGAAAAAGAGACGAGCAAAACACGGCAAAACTCGTCTGCTCAATCAGAGGTTCAATCACACGGGCAGCATCTGAACTTCATGCATCTCTTTACACTTATCACACTTTCACTTCTAAACACTGGAATCAAGACACACGAGAATAAATATATATATATCAAACTAGACCTCCATGAACAGGACGAGCACTTCCAGTGTTTTTCTAAATCATGCATCAGGCGAAACACAAGCGACATTAATGAAACGGGAGCGCTAAACCTACACAAAGCCTATAACGTCAGAGTTGGGCTGTTTGTAGAAAGCCTTGTCAGCAATCCTAGTGTCGCAGGCAAGGCAGGGAAGAGAAAGAGAGAAGAGGTTTAGTGTCAGAAAGCGAGCAGAGGAAAGTTAGTCTCTCATTTCACAGCATCACGTCAGCCGCTGAGACGCAACTCCAAATGAGGAGAAAAGTAAAAATGTCTTCTTTTTTTTTTTGGGTACGACTAAAGAATTTGGTGGCCTGCATTCCGTCTAAACTGCGTTGCTTCCTGTTTTGCTTGAGAGGCCTTCAGGCTGGACTGATGTCTCAGTGGAGGATTGCGTCTCGGCGCTCAAACAAACAACGAGAAGCTACAGATGCAGAGTGATACCGTGCCAGACTTGGACAGAGTCTGTTGGAGAGCGTGAGAGAAGTGGTGGTTAGCTCGGTCGAAGAGAGGAAAAGGTTGAGGTCATGTTTACGCCACAGCCATCGACTGGAAGCGATTGTTTTTGTTGTCTCAGAAAAGGTTTTGATAACGATCGCCAGGAGAGCTGTAGTTTGCCTGCCAGGCCACTAAATGGCGCTGTGTTTTCTGTAATCCCTACAGAATACCGAGAGAAACGTACAGTGTTTATGTGCCCACAACTGACCTGATGTCAACATTCGAAAAAGAAACAGAGAGAGAACGATTGAATCTGTCTGCCAAAACGTCTCCTGAGGATTTGAGAATGTGGACTCAGTGCGGCGGTCACTACATCTTCGCTGGTTGTTGCCTCAGTGTGTGATGACAGGGGAAATGTCAGCGCCTGACCTGTTGTTGACCTTGTTCTTCTCCATCTGCTCACTCTGGTGTACGTGCCAGTCCTCCAGCTCCTTTTTGGCCTTCTCCCTCCACTCTGCCTCTGCCGCCTTGGAGGCCGAGTCTTATTGAGGGAAAAAGGACAGAAAGCAACACCGTTACTGAAGAACTGACGTCAATCTCTGATCCTCACTTACACCTGGAAATCAAACGTTTTTTTTTTAGTCATCAGAAAGAAACCTGATGGAGCTCTGATAGAAAGGTACAGCTTGGGTAAGTTCTTCCTTCAGGCCAACGCGAGGCCATTATTAGAAGCTCTAAAGACACAATGAGAGTGGACTGCGATGCAGCGTGACCACAGTGAAAAGAAAGTTAGAATGTCAACATGTTGACAGTGTACATACAACAATGATCGGTGTGGCTGGGCCTGTTCTGGAGAAGACCGGCTGCAGTCCTCAGAGAACATGTACGTGTGGACAATTAATCCTCTTCAGAATAAACTCAACTATAGGCAAAGTGGACCAAATGATTGGGCAAATGCCGGCGTCCACATTAATAATTGGCTGAAATGTAACAGTCTATACAACAACGCTTATTTCAAAAGCAGTGTTTACGGCAAATCAGATTTACTTCCTTTAATAAAATAAAACTACTCACAGCCAGATGCTCCACTATTAGATAATTGGTATAAAATTAGACATTTACGTCACGGAAAAACTGATGGAGACCAGACTCGCTTTAATTACCCTTCTATAACAGACTGGTTCTTAAAATCACCAAATAGATTGTGATGCGAGTGTATCTTTATGAATAGACGAGTGCGAATGGCAGCTGTTTTCGTTCAATTGTTTTTTGGTTCAGGAATGTAGACGTTTGCTTAAAATGCTTTTAAAATGAAAGAGAAAGCAGAAGCTGGAAGACCAATATGATTGGAGAAAGTAATAAAAAAGATCAATAATGGCCTTTCAGTGACATATGTACCCTTTTCTTCATCATACAACTGCATAGGTCAGATACTGCAAACTAAACTCAATATCCCTTCCAAGCGAAACAATGTCCGGAATGTAAGCAAATCAGAAAAACAATACAGTGTTTGATCCAACTGAACACAGAAAAAACCCAAATAGAAATGTGATCAGGTTCCAGTATATATGGATATGAGACACTCGTAAATGCCAGGTGTAAGGCAGGTCTGTGAGCGACACATGTGGGCAAAAATCTCACAGGTTAATGACAAAAAGGTGTAAGATGTCATGTTATGAGTCCCGTATGAAGCGATGTGCTCACCCAGTACTTCCAGGCGCCCCTTCTGCTCCTCTCTCCATTTGCGTAAACTTTCTGGCTCTTGCCTCTGAATGTCCACCTGGGCGATGGCGGCGTAGTTGTCTGTTGGTCCATTAGACTCCTTTAGGGAAGACAAAAAGACAAACCCATCACTCACACAACAACAACAACATAAACAAAGTGCATTGAGTGGGACTCACAGGGAACATGTCTCCATTCACGGTGGCAGGCTCCTCTTCAAAACCGTCTAACATGATGATTGGAGACAGAGAGGCACAGTTTGTGAAGGTTTGCAGTGATTTCCTGAAGCTTTTCGGTGAGATCCCTCCCTGTCCTTGCCAGGCGAGTCTCTCGGCTCCAGAAGAGCCCAGAAATGCAGCAGCACCTGTTTGGTCGCTCTGACTTTCCCCAGACTGGACTTTCAGGAAGCGGCTCTACTTTATCTTAGTTTCTCGTTCATCACAAGGTGTCTGCTCGAGTTTAACCATCGTTAGTGGGGGACGAGTATAACTTTTTGAAAATTAAATATACATATATATAGGTTTATATGTGGGGAATAGTAACGTTATTAAAACAGTATTAACGTGACGTAAGCAAACGAAGCCCGTCCTGCTATAGCTAACAGGCTAACACCGTTTCGGGTCATTATTACAGAGAAATACCATCTAAAGCGGACTCACTAAACCAACCGACCTCGTTAGGCATTAGTGCTGGTTTTATATATGTAGTAAAAGGGTTTTGTGGACTGAGCGCCTCCTATGAGGTGGAACTATACGCGTTAGCTGGTGAGCTAGCCGTTAGCCTGCTAGCCGCTGACATTAGCTGGAACTTGCCGTAGTTGGAGCTCTGCGGCTCGGACTGCGGCGGCTCGGACTGCGGCGGCTCGTCCGACCCCTCCAGGGCTCCGAAGCCGTCCCCGTCGTTCTCTATCCCCGCGATCTCGCTCTCCTGTTGGGCCAGGAAAGCCGCCGCCGGGTCCTCCTCCGCCGGGTGTGCTCCGTTGTCAGCCATCTTTCACAAAACAAAGTGTTTCAAGTTTACCACCAGAGCTTCGGTCGCTTCCGGCGAGTTCACCGTGAAATCCTCAAGAGCAGGACAGAACCAAACAAAACAAAACACGTCCGCCACCTCTGCAGCGGCTCGACGGACAAAGCTGGAGGGTTCACAGGAGTCAAGGTGGATTTATCTGGATTACAGGCACAACAGGTAAACGCCGGGTGATAGAAACAATCGTGGTTCTGAGGCCTTCACTGATGATTCATGATTCCTACACTTGCTCGGTGTCAGTGATGATGGAGCAGAGCAGCACCCCGAGGGGACCTTCACTTTCTAATGGACTCGGTCTCCATCTGCTGGACGTCTCGTGTCTCTACAACCTTGAACCGCGGGTGTCGTTTAATGCGAACCGTATTCCCTTCCTCCTCTACCATCCATCTCCATGTCCTCCTTCACATCCACGAATCCTCTCTCAGGTCTCCATCTACATCATCCTGTGTCTAATATTTCTCTTCCGATCAGTCTCACTCCCAATGAAAATCTTCATCTCCGTCACCTCCAGCTCAGCCTCTTCTCCCTAAACGCTACATCATCATCTCGTTACTGCATTGTCATCAGTCATCAGCCCTGACAGTCGTCTCCATCCGGCCTGAACTCTCTTCCTTGTGCTCTGGATCATTTGCTCCAGCTATTTGAACTCTCCCACCTTCACACGCGTGTTCACCTTCCCACCCGCCTCCGCCTCATTCACACATCCATCCTTTCTGGTCTCCGATGACTTTCATTCCTCCTTTCTCATCTGCAGACCTCCACCACTCCAGGTTCTTTCTGGTACTTTTAATAAACAAACTTTTTTTTTTTTTTAAATCCAGTAACCCCTGTTTGTGCAATTTCAGCATTATGTAACGTTATATTGGCCTCAAATTGAAATTCATATTTCTTTGAATTTTGTTGCCCCCGAAAACACATTAAATCAGTTCAATTCCACAGAAAGATCCTGTCCACCTCAACGTATCTCGAAGTGGGCATAGACCTGTTGCTTCTCAGGCTGCAGGATTTCTGCTGCCTTCAGCAAGTTGGTTTCATTAAATAAAATCCCCCTGACAGACCAACTCTGACGGTAATGCTTCTTAACGCTACTTTACTGATATTTCAGTTTGTGTCTCAGATTAGGGTTTCTATTGGGCCAACAAGTGCGACTGTTCTCCTATTTTCCTCACCTAGAAATAACATTTTTACTCCTCAGCCATAGAAAGCTACATGTTCAGTCACTGTCAGTAAGTCACAATAAATCCTCTCTATCCCAGAATAGAAACTGTCTTACTAATGTCGAAAAAAACCCAACAATAAAAGTCTTGAAAAGTTAAATGTGAATTAAAAAAACAGAAAGAAACTGAATGATATGTTTTGATAAGTTTACTACCATTTTTCGCACATATGAGTCTTGTTTGTCAGTTTTAAACTAATGGTTACCTATTTTTACTTAAAATTGTTGGAAACTTGAAATGTTGCAGCTTTTAATATTTTAATTGAGCCACATTAATCAATGCTTCTTAAGTAAAAACCTCCTTGGAATCACTGATGCTTGAAAGACACCGTGAGAAAGCATTTCTAGAGTTTAACCACAAGCCGGCAGTGAAGAGCAATTTGAAGAAAGAAGTCTCACTGTTGAGTCAGTTTTGATCTATTTTGGCTGATCTATTTTGTGATGCCCTGGACACCTACCAGGAAAAGCCCCAGGGGGCAAAAAGGTCTTGGCGTGACACACAGTTTCCACAAAGAAATAAAAAACCACACTGTTACCTCAAAGTGACTCACATGCTATCAACTACAAGCACAAAAAAACCCCCAAAAACCTCTAAAAGTACCTTATTCATGATCTTTCTCATCATCAGTTTGTTTGTTCAATCAAACAGCGATCAGAAAAAAAACTGAAAAACCATCAAGGGTGGCCATCTATGCTTCATGAGAGATCACATGAAACGTTTGGACTTGTGGGAAGTGCTGCACTCAGTTCTGCACCATCCAATACTATAAAAAGCAGCAGTTGTGTCCAGCTCTACCTACTGGCTCTGGTATGCGTGTGTCATGCATTTCTCTGCATGTTTAGTCTGGTGATGGGGAATTACACTGTAACCCGTGAACACAGCGACGGTCCTAACAAATTGAACACACAACTTTGTCTCTTACTTTGGTAAGTAAACATTTGGAAGTCCACGTTTAGTTCAGAACCGTCTTTCCCAACCGTTTGTGCAAAAATAGATGAATAAAAGAGAAGCAGTTGTATTGTCAGGATGGTTTTGTGTTTCTGTTTAAAACATTTAATGAGGTAATATTTGAAATTGATTGCAATTAATAACAATTCTCCTCTTTATAATGTTGTGAAATTGCATTTAATGTTCATTTTTAAGTTTAATTTAACAATATAAAGGAATATTTCCATGGCGTTGTTTTAGGATATGACAAAGTAAAGAATTATTCAAGTTGTTGTTCTTGTAAACTAATCGAATATCCTCCCGAGTTTGGAGCTTAACTGAAAACGCTGAAACAACAGATTGCAGGTGACACTATTTATTTTTGTTAGAAACTAAACTAAACTTACCAGTCATATTTTATTAATCGACTCATTTTAATTCCATTCTAAGTATTTCTTAGCGCTCACATAGGCCGGTCAGTCAGAGCCAAACCCACGGGTATTGAAAATGATCACATACAAACAGAACACGACTCCCACCCTGCTGCTCTCTGTGGATTATTAACAACACGGCAGCGGAGGTGGTAGAAAGCACCAAGTTCCTTGGGGTGCACGTAACAAACAATCTATCCTGGACCCAGAAACACCACATCTCTGATAAAGCGAGTGAAGCAGCGTTTCGCACTTCCTTTGCAGGATGAGAAGGACACATCTGCCTGCCAGCATCCTCACCACTTTCTATCAGAGCGCCATGGAGAGTCTACTGACCACTGGTATCTGTCTGTGGCACGGCAGCTGTTCAGCTGCAGACTGGAAGGGCCTCCGGAGTGTGGTGACGATGGCAGAGAAGATTATCGAGACTTCTCTTCCCTCTATCGAGGACGAGGGTGCCAAGCGCTGTCTGTCACGATGTGAAAGGCATCATCAGAGACTGCACACGTCCACATCGCAGGCGGTTCTCTCTGCAGGCTTCTGGCAGGAGGCGGCGCAGCCTGAGGTGCAGAACAGCCAGGCTCTGCAAACAGCTTCAGACCTCCGGCCAGAAGACTTCTGAACTGCAGATAATCTGTAGTCTGTTGTTAGACGTGAGGATGATGCAGTATCCAGTGCAATCACTCAGTACGATAATTCAGTACGATAAGCCAGTGCAGTATTCTTATGTATCTTATCACTCTATTACTGTTCATTTTATTTGACGTTTTTGAGTGCTTGTGCCTTAAATGTTGCTATCTGAGCCATTTGCAACGGAATTCTGCTCATGCATGAACCCGTGGTGTGTATTTAGAATGACAATAAAGATTTATCTCTCTTCAATCATACATAAACACCAGGGACTCAGACCAACAATAAACATTCAGAAAAACCTACATAGAGACACAAATCAAGTTCAAAGAGATGCTAAATTATACCGAGGAGACCTAAAGACGTACAAAACAGCCTCTAAGAGAACAAAAATAACCACAAAGACTATAAACAGCCATTTTATTTGTCTTGAGGAAGGCATGGGGTCCTATTACATGTCTATGCCCGAGGGCCAAAGATCTTTGACGTGCACATGTGTGGTGTCGTTTGTGAAAGGCTTCTAAAAGTCAAAGAGGATGGAGTTTTTCATAAATTCAAAACACACACTGATGCACCTTTGGTTAGGCATCTCAACATGCAGTCGATCTTATTCATTGACATCAATGAAGCGTGGATGAGTTTTTAAAGCACGGCGTGAGTAATAGTGGTCTCATGCTGATCCCAGTGCAGTAGTGACGTGCAGCTCAATACTGAAATATCAATACTTCCGATACCGTGTATGTCTCATGGTAAAATATAAATATTATTTTCGAGTGCATGTGTTTTTTTTCCTATTTCCTGTTGGGGGGTGGGGGTTAAAAGAACAAAACAAACACTGATAAGGCTTTAATAATATTTATACTTAAATTAAGCATCTATTTGATTCTCGTTCATTTTTATAATCAAAATCCCCACAATTGCATATTTCCTGTTATAATAACGAGGCAGCTAGAGCTGGGCCTCACCTCGAAATTTCTGCCATCTCTAACTCATATACATCCAGAGTCTGGAAGCCTCCTACATTTGGCTCCTGTTATCGGTCCTGCCCAAGTATCGGTGATGTCCCGCTCGGTGTTACTCGGGTGTTCTCGGCGTCACTCGGGTGTTCTCGGCTCGGGGCAGATGAGTGGTAAACTGTGTACATCAGTGCTGTGCGGGGCCGCTCCCGCTGGCCCACGTGACGCGTGACGTCACGCCTCGGTCCTCCTAAAAGGAATTTGAGGGAATGAGTCTTCTGCTCACCAGGGGGATCCGCGGTGGCTTCCTGACGTCCGCTTCAAGGAAGTCCAACAAGTAACTTCTTTACCGATTAACTTTGCCGTTGTTCCTCTCGCTCGCTGCTGTGATCCGGTGAACTCGCCATGTCAGGAGAGCAGAGTCAGGAGGTAAGAGGCTGTGTGAGCACTTCTGTGCATTCCTCTCCAACTTTTCACTTCTTCTTTTCTCCTTCGAAGCGTCAGTCAGTCAGTCGCTCTGGCGAATGTGTGTGTCTTTTTTATTTTCTTTCTTGGATTGTCGGTGCCTCGCTGTGCCAGACTATTCAGTCTGATCTCCAAAGTTTTGAGTCTCCTCCTCTTTCTTCTGTCTCCACTCTTCTATTTTTTTTAATCTTTAATTACCAGTCAAATTATTGTCTTGCACACAATGAAGTCATTCAAAACTTTTCCACGGAAGATTGCACGTATTTCGCACGTGAATCAAAAAAAGAAAATAAGCGTATGATTTCAGAAAAAAAATAAAAGTACCTTCATATCTATCATAGAGGTCCTTATAGAAACATTATGGTAATGCAGTATAGGTGTTTATAAATAGCGAGGCTATAAACAGAGACGACGTAACGCAAACATCCCTCAGCCTGATGTTTTCATTCAGTGTGTTAATGTAAATTACAGCAACACAATAATCAATTGGCAGCGTGTTGTTATCATAAGTGAAATCTAACCTCCCATCCATTACCTGTTGCTGCTCCAGCTCTGTCTCAGGAGGTAATTGATTTTTTTTTTTTTTTCCATTTCTCCACAACAAGAAGAAAACTAGTCCAACATCTTTGGCAATTAGGACCCAGAGAGCATTGTACTAGTGCTCAAACTCCATAAATGAACACAAATGAACAGCTTTTTTTTTCTTTTCCCCTTTAAACAGGATTTCCATTCAGTTTTGCTCAGATCCGCTGGTTTTACTGCTTGGATTATTTTGGGTGCTAGGCTGGCTGCTTGGCACTATATTGGAGCAGTAGGGCGATATTACTATTTTTGTGTTATCTGTGCGCGCGCCCATGTTGCAGTGTTTGCTATATGTGAGCTGCTCTGTTGCTTTAAGAACAAGATGTTAAAATATAATTGCTGGGTTGCCGGGTTTTTATGCCCTCCAGAAAGAATGCAGACTTCCATAAGCCTCACTTCAGTTGTGGCCGTCTGCCCTTTCTCAAGTGTACTTCTTATGAAAAAAAATAAAGAAATTAATCAATTGACTGTTATATAGTGGGCCTTCTCCAGAATGTAGGGGTAGTTGACGTTACGTCTCTCAGTCCTCCTCTGCAACCCCCCACACCCACCCATCCACCACCTCCCGTCTCCCTCCTCTTCCCCTCTCTGTGACTCATGTGGGTGTTGGGCTGAAATAGTTTGGTGTAGTTTTACATTCCTTATATAGCCTCTGAGGAGTGAGCAGGGGCGAGGGCTTGCCTGTGTCACGGACAGCATCGGGGGGTTGGTCGGGTTTGCCAACAGAGAGGGAATCTGCTTGCCCTAGCTTACTGACTCCTCAGCTTTTCTCCCGGGAATTGGACTACCAGCCGGCTCCTGAGGACAAGGTGGGTCTCGGCCCGAGGTGGCCGTGTGTCACGAGCAGCGATGACACCTGACAGGCGGAGGAGGAGGAGGGGGAGGAGGTGGAGGAGGTGGAGAAGCACAGGCTGGAGTACGTGTGCAAGTACAGAGGTCATCGGTAGGGCCTTCACTTGGCTATTGAGCGGCAGCGACACAGTTTTTAATCTCAGGTTTACGTCTCGCCTTGGTATTCAGTGCTTTGACATTCACCGTCATCACTGTCTTCCGGTGAGGCTGGTTCGTGTAGATTTCACGGTTTATCAGGCGGCAAAAACGGTGTGAAGGATCGATAAATGTCAAGGCAGGTTTGGATGTTTGAGCACCCCGTGGTTTCCGCGTTTTATCGTTTTGTCATTGTATTGGACGGATGCAACAAGTCGCCTGCAGTATTTGCCGCCGAATCGCATAACTTTAAAAATGACGCTGATCTTGTTCAGTTGATTGGTGATGCAGCAGTTTCTTGTGCTTTTCGTTTACTCCGTCTCTGTGTGAAACGTTTTCCTTAGATTGTTATGCAAGATGTGTCCGTCTGTCTGGAGGGTTGGTCAGTGCAGGAATGTCATGTCCCAGCAGCACCTCCTGACAGTTTATTGCTGTGCGTTTTAATCAGTTGGATGAATTCAAACACTCACATAATCGGTCCCAACACAAGGCGTGCTTGTTGAGTCACTCCAGATTTAATGTTGTCAAACGTGAGAGGAAACGACTTGAGTCGTTTCTCTTTGGTATGATGCGCGCGGTGTGTTTACATTGGAAACAGAAGCGGACAACCCGCAGCCCGGGGTTTTTTTTTTTTTTTTTCTCCCCCAGATGAGCTCGAAAAGGACGAAAAACTTTCCCATGCATTCTGGCTAATTGAGACATTTCTTTTCTTCCTCTCCTTCAAGGCTATGAACATGTACTCCGTCACCCTCAGCGGCCCAGCGCCTTGGGGCTTCAGGCTGCAGGGGGGCAAGGACTTCAGCATGCCGCTCACTGTGTCCAGGGTAAGAAACTGCGATTGGACGTCTTCTAGGCGTCGGTGTGTCATTGAGGCTTTCCTCATCATTTGCATCATTCCGTCCAGCCATTTATCTGAAGCTCTGACCTATTGGCCAACATCTTTTCGTGTTAAGAACCAGACCGCTCCCTCCAAAAAGGACTCGACGTGAGCAAAAACATACGGCCTCGGATTGCTCTATTTGGCATTGTAGCTTGACACAGGATCTAATCTCTAGACCGTGTTGCTTAGTTTCACACCAGGCAAATTCTAATGGCCTAAATGTCAAACCTTTTAAAGGTTTAGATTTACCATTGCAGTGTCGCCGCACAAAAAGCATCCAGTGAGTCTGATGTGGGGAACATGCTGTCATTTATTTGATAGTTCTGTGTGTGTGTGCTCTCCATGTTGGGTCACTGAAACAATCCTCCAGATACTCTATAAACTGCTGTTGCTGTTGATGAGAGCAGCAACCATTTTCCAGGCCTTATAAGTGCAGTGCGCTGCTTTGCTTGACAAACATACAGGCACACACACACACACACACACACACACAAAAGCAGTCGTTCCAACTTCCCTGCCAGGTATTTCACACACACTAATGGTTTCTTTTCTTTCTACTCTGATGTTGTCGTAATGCTCCCTCAGAAGGTTGGATTATCTAGAAGTATTAAGAGGACCTACATTTATTATTATATTGCCTTTGTTCCGCGTCCCCTATTATTATAGATAATTGGGGACGTAATGGGTTCGTCTTAGAGCATTCATGTATGATTGATATAATGGTGTGCCTAACCTCCGGGCTCTTTGTGTTTAATAGTTCTTACAAAGTCACAATGGACAATTGAGATAAAATCCAACAATCAGATGCGCTGCCGTTTGTTCCTTTTGACCTATATGGTGCACAGCGCTGTGAGTAGCATCGTGTGCGCGGGGCTGATGTGATCCTGTGGCGAGGGCAGCAGTTCTCACCAGCCTTGTCAGTACATGTCTTGTATTTGCTCAGCTTTCTGGCAGGCATCGCACTCAAAAAAACACAATGTTCCCCTTGGATGTTTGACAAGAAACATTTTCTGCTACTCATAAAAGACCAAACAGACCTAAGAAAAATCCTTTTTTTTTTTTTTGACGAATGGCAGCAAAAGAAAAACAAGTTGTGTTTTTTTTTTTGGGTGGGATATAGCTATTAGTGTTGAAAGATTTCAGTCTAGACAGTTAAAGCGGACTGTATCAATTGGTGAGTCAGTAGTTCTAGTTGAATTGTCTCCGCTCATCAACCCTTGTAGGATTGCACTTTTTTTTTTCTGTAGTCAAGTTATTATCCCCACTGAAAGAGCGCTTCACGTGCTCTGTAGTTCAAAGCCAATCTTCGGCGGCGTCTCCATGTGTTTTGTCAGATTCTGCTGAGCTCCGGCAGCCTGTTGTAAGACTGACAGTCACGCTGTATGTGAAGAACGTAACACATTTCTAAGCTTGGAACTGAACTACCAGCCGGGGTTCTAACATACGTTGCTTGTTTCAGCAACTCCAGCAGGTTGCAGGGTTTATTAAAAACGGGACAGGTTTTCCTCTCTTTGCCTCTCGGGGGCTGTTGGCTTTTGTCGTGATTGCCGTAAAAGAAGGGACGGTGAACCTCGCAGTTGTAGAGGATGAAAATGGCCCAATATGGGGTTGTAAAACCACAAAGATATACCATATCCCTTAGTAACGGGAAGAAAAACTCAGTTCTGTACTCGCTGCCCTCACGGCTGATGAATGTAGTGGGTGGTCTGTCTCCAGTGACTTGTCGGTAAAGAGATAAGTGTCTCAGCTCAGTCAGTTTAAAGCAATTACTAAATGAAGACCGTGCGGAGTGACGGGACAAAAGGCTTTTAGACTGTCTGCATGGCAAAGAGATAGCAGGCGATAACTCCTCAATGATCAATATGTCTAAGTGTTTTTTTTTTTTTTGTGAAGAGCAGCCAGCGTTGAGCATTGTCCGAGGCTGGATTTTATAGGAGCCGGAGGATATTTAAATCATTTGAGTCCATTTGTGTTGTGGATGATTGTGACGGTAGGAAAAAAAAACAAAAACAAAAAAAACCTCAAATTGACCAATTCTGACAGTATCTGAATTCCTTTGGGCTGGCATTCGGGTAAACTTTTCCTTGATTTGGAAGGTTGTGTGTCTGACTTGTTCCCTCCTGTGTGAGTGAGTTGGGGTGTGGGTTTCCATGCTCTACAATGCTCTTGCTTCCTTCCTCTGTGTGCATGCTTGGAAAGCTATGCTTTCTCAGCATTCCTGGGATTTTTCTCATATCCACCCTGTCTGCTGCCAACAGACAATCCATTTGTCTCCTTTCTGTGCCTGTCTCTTCCACGCTTTGCGTTTCTCCTCTCTGTGACCGACACTTTTTTGTCTGAACGGAAAACTTTTCCAGGGGGATCCCACGGATCAAGGCCATTATTACGAGTCACCGTGGACGCGGGAAGATAAAAAGACCGACCGAGGATAAGAATCTAATGTTAAGGCCGCATTCACACGACAAGGTTCAAGTTGAGATGCATAATTTTTACGTTTTTGTTTCAGAACAGCATGCGGTTACCGAGCGAACATTTTGTGAACGATACCGGTTTACGGAAATGGCAGAAACCCTGAAAACGATGTTGTTGGTATGCCAGGCCACGAGTTGGAGCTGTTGGTTGTTTTTGTAATGAAACCACACACACACACACACATTCAGATATTACTGGTGACTCTGAACTATAAAACTACCAAATCCTGGGAGCAATGGCACTCTGGAGCCCGCCATTGTTGTTATTGTCCATCTACTGAGCATGTGCAGTAGCAGCGTTTTTAGAAAAATTGTGTTTTCCCGTTTTACACGTCGTTTTCAAAAAGCTCCACCTTGTGAGCCATTTTCAAAAAGGTTTGACGAACTCCTCGCACCAATGATGTGTAACAGGACCTACAAAACGCAACGAAAGTTTTCCATTCTCACATGACAATGTTGTTGTGTTACCGGGGCCTAAGCGAGATTAAAAGGTGACACAAGCTACCAGACGTGTGTTACAGAGAGGGAGAATTTGAAATGAAACAAACTACAGGCTGAAATAGTCTCAGTCTCCAAAACTCCCAGAAAACCATGGCTCCAGAGTTTGAACGTGTGTTTTGGTACACCGTCCATGAATTGTAAATGTCATGTCTAACGTTCTGCTTCACCAGGTTGTGATGTAGGATTTCCTTTTTCCAATTTCCAGCCTTTCCAGATGACGTCGAGGTATTTTCTCACATTGAACAAAAGTCTTAAGACTCCCGTGACCTTGAGAAGATGATGAAGCAGTTATTTAAACATGCCCCTCTAACTACGCCCGTATCAATACCCCGTTTTAAACTGAAACGTATAAAATTTAGCAAGCAAGATGTTGCGGTGATGTTTTCATTGCCGTTTCAATTGATTCTGCTCCACTCCCGGGCCGCCCCTGCAACTACTTTGAGGACGTTGTCCATATATATCTGCCCCAGATCTCGTGCCACTGCGATTCCATAAACATTCTGGTACTATAACGGAGACTCCGGAACGCCATCTGGTTTCTATCGACAAACACATGCCACGGCACCGAAATGAAATGTTCAGGAGGAAATTATTAGTGATGTCATGTCAATACGCGAGGGGTGGGTGGGTTGAGCGTCTCCACACCGCCACAGCTGGATGTGTCATCGAGTCTTCTAATCTTGTGTGTCTCTGTCTCTGTTTGACTTGGACACCATCTGTTGCTTTATCACCGGTATCCTCTTAAACACTCCCCTTTCTCCACTACACACACACACACACACACACACACACACACACACACAATTCGAGGAAAGGAGGCCGTGTTGGGGGTACTGGGTGGAGGGAGGTTTTCATTAATAATTCAGGGAGTACTGATAGATTGGCCTCAGGGGGCATTTCTTTTGGCAGGATGTAAATGTCTTGTGTTGTGAGCTGTGTGTTAAGGTGAGGTAGTGCTAGGTGTGCCCCTGTGGTCATTGGGGGGGGGGGGGGGGGCCGGGACCACATAGTTGCAGATTTGGTTTTCCATTTCTCAGAGTGATATTTATGGCTTTGCATCAGCTGTGCTGTGTGAGTGATGTAAGGACAGACTGTCTCTCGGCCTCCAAATAGCCGTGGAAAGAATAAAAGTGAGCTGGTGCAGAGTTACAAAGCCCGAATATCGCCAAGCTGTAGATAAACTTCTCTGCATTCTTACTTCAACCACAAAAAACCGGAGCGTAATCAGCCCTCGGAGTGAGCGTGACACCCCGGCTCCCCTGAAAGTTCACTCCAGGGACGGACTTCAAAGGTGACTTCAAGACGTTGCATTTTGAAAGGTTGGCTAATGCTTTGAAATAAGAGAGCGCGGCAGAAAGCATCGAAACAGCTCGGCTATGATGTGAGCATATTTACAGCGAATTAGCGAGGTTACTTCCTTGTTTGCCGCGCTGGCACGGGGAGCGCGGCTCGTCGCGCGGCCCACTTTGTGGTTGAGGCTCAAGCCATCTGTCACGTCCCTGGTTGTAGATGAAGATCAGCGCATTTTGCAAGAACAAGAACATGTTTTTCACTGTCCTTTGCTGTATTGACAAACTGCTGGCTGAGAGGAGGAGGAGGAGGAGGACGTGGTGGGTGTAGGGTTTCTGTCCGCCCCCGACCAAGCAAAGGTCTGAGCGCAGCAACTTTATCTGCTGCCTTCTCAAGTGAGCCAGCAGCTGCACTCTGAACCTGAGCCAGAGGCACAGGTGTCTGCGTCCATCAGCTGCTCGCACAAACGCGTAGTGTGAAATCCGTCAGGCTTCGGGATTTTATAAACCGTTTCACAACCCCGACCCTCTGAATTTGTTTTCCAAATTATTTGGGACAAATATCAACCAATGGCTCGATGAGTAAGTGGGACTTGTGTTTATGGATTACATTCCACGCTCCCTTCTGCACCCGACGTGTCATGAATATCATCGGTCACTGTGATTCGCCAATCATTGCTTGTTGTTTTCATATACAAGTAGTCCTTTTCACAACCTTTTTAGAATTGGGTTCAAATAGTCTTTGATGCCTGACGGCACAGAAACCAGCGTAAGCGGCACATCTCAAATGTACTGTAGTGTCTACATCAGGTGTTGTACCAGTGTAACCCTGCAGAATGAAAGCAGTGCTTGTTATAAAGCTATAAATGCCAGTCTTTAAAAAAAAAAAAAAGTATGATGGAGAGATCTGTGTAGTATTTCTCTCCTCAACAGCTAATTGCAATCCTCATATGGAGCTTCTTTATTAATTCTTTCCCATATCTCTGGGGGCTTCTGTCCATATTATGCTGTGAGGGTATCTAATAGTGAGCTGGTTAACATTTTATAAGCGCTTCAGTCTAACGGAGATTAAAGAGCGTTCGTTTTGTTGGCGTTAAACATGTACAGCTCCCATGAGGCTTTGACGGCGTTTCTGTGGCTAAAACTAATAGGATGGTGTTGCTCAGCGCTAATGAAATAATTGTGTTTTTTGGCAAAACAACAAAATGCTGTAGTTTTACTATCTAGTAAAATTAAAGGAAAGGAAACGGCACTCCAGCTTTGTAGCAGACCTCAGTGGCATTAAGCGAAACTGGAGTCTTTTTGCTTTTTTTTCTCTGAGAATACCTTGCATGTGTCCATGCCATTGTTATTTTTCTCCACCGTAAGCTGCCAAGTCTTTGAAGTTCCGTCTAAAATGGAGAAATTATATCTTCCCTCACCCCTCTAATTACTTCCAGTGAGTGCAAATCAAAGGTAATTAAAGTGATGTTTGAACTTGGCTGTAAAATAAGAGTAACTTGGATTTTACTCTTGAGAAACGCATTTCTTCCTCTTCGTAGCTTTGCCCTGTTTCTGAATGGGGACCAGCTTTAGCTGTGTCGTCTTAGTGGGGTGCAGAGCAGCCTTTTCCAGCCCTGGGCTGTCACGAGTTTACTGAGCATATTACTTCCCCGCGCACACGAGTGTTTTATGTTTAAGGTGCAGAATCAAAGCACGCTTAGCTGAACATGGCAGAAAACTATTGATTGAACTGCCAAGTCCTCTGAGCTTTTGATGAGCTAACATTTGCAGGGATCCGTGACATCACAGAGTAATCCTATTACTTTTTTTTTTTTCTTTTTCTCCCCACCACGAAATCCTGGCACTGCTTATCTGATGCTGACCACTTTGTTCTCTGGTTATCTGAGAGTTTGACACACGTCTTGAGTTTCATTAAGCCACCCGGACAAGCTGACTAAGCCCTTACAAAACCCCGGCTTGGCATCTTTTCCCGGTATATTAGCGGAGCTAAAAGGACATGATGGGCAGAGTTGTGTATGAGCGCATGTAGATAACTGCCACGACTGCCTGTAAGAACTACGTCAGGTTGGTCCTGTTGTAACCAGACTCCGGCTCTCACTCGATACGTCTGCAGCGTTCGTGACGGCACCAAAGGTTGATGTCATTCTTTTGTCAGGTGGCGACTTACCTGTCTGAATGAGAAAAAGGTGAATGATTCATTCCGGTAAAGTGATATGACTGCCGGGAACATGTGGCCCTTGTCTGCAGATGTCTCACAGTTGTGACTCACATCTGCAGTAAATCATCCGCCGCTGACTGATGACATCATGATGACCTCTGATGCCTGTACTTAGTGGTGTTGAGTGAAGAAAAGACAGAAAGACATACTCCCCAAGCTGATTATTAAGTGTTAACAGACGCTCCAGAACATGACTGTGTGTGTGTGTTTTTAGACTTTCAGCTTGTTGCTTTGGACTGTTCACATCTTGCATGAGCTAATGGCCTCCAGTGTGCTGAAATTAGGAAATAGTTTGATGGTAAGCCACAGTGAAATCTGTCATGATTAATGCTACCGTTTCATATTCGGATCAATTGAATTAGTGTTTGATTACAGTGCCTGGAAAAACCTCTTGGAATGTACAATCCAGTTCAAACTAAAGTTAGAAACCGTCTCCCAGACACTGCAGCTCAGTCGGGCTCTGAGTGAGAAGGCAGTGGAACTCAGTGAGGATTTAGTTGTAGTTAAGCTTTCTAGAACAAGCTGCTTTGATTGAAACGGTCTGTATTCAATTATCAAGGTTACAGCACTTTTGTCCATTTTCCCCGACTCGATCAAGAAAAAATAGAAAATGATGTGGATCAAGTAAAATACAATAATGCCTTTTATGCAACCTCCTGTTGGAGCCTAATCCTAATACTAGGGTCAAAGAGAATAACGATTGCATTTAACATAATTATTTCCCTCCTTTACAATATCCGATTTGTTGGGTTTTTCTCTTTTCTCTGTTAAAAGCACCTAGAAATGACTGTGTTGTATTTGGCGCTATTTAAATAAAGTTGAATTGAATTATTGCTTCAAGGTTATTACAGTTAAAAAAAGTTACTCATTTTATTACACTATTATTGTCATTATCAGGATTTTGACGCCAATCACATTTCCACAAGGTTGTAAGAAAAAAAATTATACACTTTTATATGTCATACTTTTTTTCTTTTTAGGAGACATCATGTGAACAGAAACATTGAATATTAAATTATTTCAATTTGGAGTAGATTGTCATTTGATTCAGCCATTACCTGCTGTTCATCCAGATGATTAAACCATGTATAACTGCCTGTTTGACTTCTTCTCTTGAAGAAATGGCCCACAGTAGATGACAACACTGCCTCCTAGCTCCTGAACAGGCGAAGCACCAGACTTAAGAGGAGGCAGAAAGTTTCTTTTAGATTTTGTGAGAGACTGAAATGAGACGGCTCTCCCTGTTTTATTTATACAAGATTATTTACGCGGTGGTATTGAGACTTTCAATATATGGCTTTGTTTACGTCATCTATCATGACATTTGCAATCGTAACTCCTGCATTGTGTGAATTATATTGTCAGCTTTTGGAAGTACACAGTTTAAACTACTGTCATATGAAGTATTATGGTCACATAGGGACACGTAGCACATGAGTCATTGTGATTTTAAGCCTCTCCTTTTTTTTTTGGAGAGACATAATATGACAGAAGTGAATAAAGGTTTAAAGATTTTGAAATCCCGAAGTTGTTTTATTTCATACTGGGATCAGTATTTCACTTTCATTTGGTCATTTTGTTTGTCATCCCATTTAATTGGCCCATTAAATTAGCATCAGCAGTGTGAATTCTGTTCTTAACCGAAGCTGCACTTTTGCCCCTGAAACTGAGTTTTGTTTTCCTCCTCTGTTATCACTGTCGTCTCCCATTAAATGGTTTTTCACAAGGGGCCCTAACCTCTTGTCTGAACGCCCTTTTGTTTTCCCATCCTCCAGCTGACGCCGGGCGGTAAGGCGGCCCAGGCTGGCGTTGGCGTGGGAGACTGGGTGGTGTCCATTGATGACTCCAACGCAGAGGACATGACCCACGTGGAGGCACAGAACAAGATCAGAGCAGCGACAGACTCTCTCACCCTCAGCCTGAGCAAGTAAGCGTCACAAAGCACAGGGAAATGCAACACGATCCTTCACCTTCTGCTTTCTTTTCTTTTCCCAGCGTTGTTGTATCTCATTCTAGCAGCAGCATAAATCATCAGCAAACATACTGTATAGCCTCCTTTATTCATACTTGGAGAAGATGAGATATCGCGATGTCCTTGAAATGCATTGAAATGATGGTTCACTCCATTATTTAGCTTCCCTCAGGTTTAAGTTACTTTTGGGTTTGGGCCCGATTGTTGCTCACTGCATGACAGAGGTTATAAAGAAGCGGGGTGATTTCTGCCAGAGGCCTTTTGTTTGTGATCTTGTTTGACTCTCTGTTACTGGAGGATATTTTATGAAGTGCCAAACAAAACATGTTATATAAGGCAAAACAAAACAAAACCAAAAAAACCCCCACAAATTGTACCACCATATGGTCGTTTTGAAACACATGTAGTTTTCTTCCCAACAGTCCTGCAACTTGGTAATTTAGAATTAACAGACTTTTGTTAGCTTTCTTATGTTTTAGGCCTGACCTCTATCTTGCTTAAAGGTGTACCCACGTCCGCCCACACGTGTATGGCACTAAAACTGCAGCTTTCATATTTTCATTAGAGAAACTGAAAAAGCATATTTAAGTACACACTTTTTTTCGGCTTTTCTCTGTGTCCCGTGTTGCGTTCCTAAAAGTGGTTGCCAAACTCTTGTTGGCATGGACTCGTTGAAACAAATTACTTTTTTTTAGTGCATTTGGAAGCACAGCTGTTAGGCAGGTGCACAATTCAGCTCGGAGAGAAACCTCAAAATATGTTGGCATTTTGCTTGTAAATGTATAATTAAGAACAAAAGCTCTGCTCGGCCTTGTGATAGACTGGCAACTGGTGCAGCCAGAGACTTTCAGCTCGTGTTGGCTGGGATCGACTGCAACCCTTTGCGACTGTGATGCAGACAAAGCGGGTTTAGAGTGGAACTGGATCGCTGGACTGTAACTTACACTCTGAATTTTGCGCAAATAACATGCGTCACGATACATTTATCATCCATCTTTTTTTCCCACCAAGCCAAAGGTGGAGGGATTTGACCCCACTGCAACCGCGTTTAGGTGATGGAAACGGCACATCTGGGCAGGTTGTAAGTCCAGATGTGGGAAAAGGAAGAAAATGCAGCACTCTTTGACAGATGGATGCAATTTAGAGCCACCAACTGTTTTTTTATTTCTTTGGAATTTCTTAAGAAGTGAATGGTGTAAGGAGAGAGCATGTAAACTATGCAAACTTTGCACCTGGATATTATTTTGACTCTAAACACTGGAAGAGCATGTCAATTCTACACAGGGAGAACATGCAGACCCTCCCGTTTTTTTTCCAGTGTAACAACTACTTCACCTTGTTGTTGTACTTGAAATCCTCTCGTCATTATCAGTTATTTTGTGGCGTTGACTCAAGTTCAGTGTCTCTGACTTCTTTCAGGCTTTGTTCAATAATATTCAGTCTTTATAATCCTTAAGAAGCCAGAGCGGAGGTGAATAGTCGGCACTTAGCAGCAGATATGCATGCCAGCAGCTCTTAAGTGGATGCTCTGGCTTTTGTTTGGTTCCGATGAACCGTTTTCAGAGGAACCTTGGGTATCTTTACAACATGCCTCAACTTTGTAACAGAATTAGTTGAAACATTTCCTCCCATTAAAATACTTAAAACATGGCCAGGAAAGTTCATCTTTTCTTCTCACGGTTCCTTTTCTGGCATGCTTTTTAATTAGAACTGGATAACCTTCCTATAGGCAGCACTCACACCTGCTCACGTCAGAAAGTCTCAGACAAAATGTCTCATCAGGAGGTTGATTTTAAGAAAAAAGATTTCTCCCCAAAAGAGAGATGAATTGTAATCACTCAAGAGTCTAAAACCTTCAGAAAATTAGAAGGTATTGACTTGTAAAGCAGTAAAAATGAAGCTGCGGCTGTCGTGGGACTCGTTCAGATTTTGTGATCCTCATAAGTAATGTGAAAGTAGCATTGTTCACTTTAATGTTGCCTGCCAAGAGTCTCGGCCGTTTAATTCTCACAAATCTTCTTTGTTCACTTAGTTTGTCGAGAGTCAGAACAGCCACGGGTCATTTATATGGCTTTTCCGGAGAGCTGATCTGAAAATCCTATCTAATATTTGAACTGACAAAAATATAGTAAAAGGAGTGAGGAAGAAAAAGACACGCAAATAACACCAGACAAGAATGGATCAAACTTTTTTAACATATGTGGAGCGACTTAGAAAATTGAGTAAAATACAAACCAGATTGCGTCCTCTTTAAGAAGAAAGTCTTATAGAAGATATAAATGAGGAGAAATAATGGATTGACAAAACTGATGCTGAAAATGAGATGTAATTGACCTTGAAACACATTAAAGTATTAATAATATAGCATTTTTCACACAAGGAAAGAATTGTAGCACAAATAATATCAAAAAACAATATAATATTGAAAACTGCACAACCACCCATCCCTCATCCCTCCATTCATTCAGATGTTCACTAGAATGTGTTATTTATTAGCAGGAAACAACTGAGAACACATTAATTTTACTTTGTAATGAGAAAACACTGGAGGTAGAAACCTATTCTGTACATAAATGCTGCTGGAGCAACAATTAAATATGGTTCGCTTTGTTTCCCGAAGACGTACGTAGATGACGTACAGGAAACTTCTTGCTCTGTGGAGTTCATCGTGGAGGTCGTCTCCCCTGCCTCGGTGGGGAGTGACATCATGCAGTCAGCCACGGTGCACGGTGTCGCAGGTCACACTATCTATGAGCAGATCTAACTTGGACAACCTAAGAGCAGACAAAGTCCCCGTCACCTCTAAGGCTTCACCTTTTGATTTGGGAAAATTCTTCGAGAATAGTTTTGAAACAGTTCTCAGATAAAAGGAACTAATATCGATTATTTGAGCCCGATCTAGCATGTATTTCATGCTCCTGCATATTAAAAACTTCTCATCCATCAAACCCAGCATTAAAGTTATTGAGTCTGGATAAAATGTTAGATGTTTGCTTGCAAGCAGCTGCAGTTTGTTCCTCATGAGGCCAACTAGTAACATTTCTGTTTGTACTTTCCGTGCAGAATAAGGTCGTGAACTATTCTGCAACCTACTGAATGCCTTTAAGGGACACTGAGGGTGTGAGAGAGACGGAGACGGAGAGAGCAGCGCACTCTTTGTTTGGGAATTCAACGGGAGAAGGGGTAGAAATGAGAGCAATTAAAAGAGAAGCTCTGTGAGAATCGATAATGCTGCGCGGAGAGGGGATTAGAAAAAGAGCTCTCTGTTTATGTCATATTTCTATTTCTGTTTATGTTTCACTCCGTCTGCATTCGTCAGGTGAAGGAAGATTAAATGACTGAGTAAGCTGAATTTAAAGACCTATTGTTTCTGTGCACTGCCAAAGGAAGGACGGGCTTCTTTTTTCCCACCATTATCTCTCAGGGAGTGGTTGGGATACTTTGATGGACCTGTAATAAGCCTGTATGTTTACTTAACACCCGCCATACTTTTCCCCGCACTCTGTGGTTTCCCTCCTCTTATTTCTCGTCTCCTTGTGGAGTCTGACTATTGTAAACATTTCACATTCTTCCACTCTCGTCTTGTTTTCTTTCACCAATGACTTTCTTCCCGTGGATCCCAAGTCTCCCCTCTTCATCTCACCCCGTCCGGTTGTTATTACACTGTAAGACAAGCAAATATTGTTTTCCTGAAACACTTCTCAGAGAAGAGCCATTGTGGCTTTTATTTATTCCTATCCTGGCTGCCATCCACGGTTCTTTTATGTCAAGAGAGGAGGACAGCTGCACGCTGATGAGATATGGTCTATTGTTTGGTTTAGTGTCTCATTTTGTTCAGCACCAATGATCATCTTGTGTCGTTTTTTTTATGGGAAAGGTTTTCCGCTTTATCCGCAGCTTTTTATAGAGCGTTGAATCAAAGAAAATATGACCGCTGGAGATCATGCCGCAGCTATAGGGACACATTCGGGCCATATTTCAGTTTCAGTATCTGTGAACTAGAGTGCACGGTGATGGTTGAAATATGTTAGTTGTTTGTGTACGTTTGATTGCAGTATCATGGGAGAAGCACGAGTAGAGGCGGGAGGAGTCTTTTTTTTCTTCTTTTTTTTTGCCTTTATCTGACGTTGGCTCGCAAGCCAAAGCATGCATCAGCTGAAATAAGTGATCCATGAAATGAGACAGGAAATGATTTCATCCACTGTGCATATTCGCTTTCAGAACGGGGAGAGCTAATTTCTTCCAAGAAAATTGGCGACTTATTCATCTCCAAACTCGCTCATTTAAGTCCACGGGGCTAAAGTAAATACGGCACAAGAGCAATGATTCCTTACGTCCTCGATCTCCAGCATGACTCACTGTGACACGGAGCCCAGAGGAAATGTGGCCGAGCGCAAACAAGTCGCCATGCTTTCACCCCCTCCGCTCCCGCCCGTCGTCATCCCGTCTTTAAATCGCTCTATCAGTGGCGGAGGAGGCAACGACACAGACGGCTATCCATTTCTCCCTGTCACAGGAAGTGCAGTCCATTGTCTGGCGTGTGATTGCAGCGTGAAATAATGAGGCCGACTGCAGTGACGCTTCATCCTATGGTAGCTTTGTTTGGCATGCGCTCACAGGCCAGGCGATGGTCGTAATTCACGTCCCATTATTTCAGGAGCACACGGCAGTGCCAGGTTGGGGTCGCCGTGTGGTGAAGGTGTAAAGATATTTTAATAAACGTCTGCTCCGGTTCAGCAGAGGCACCGCAGTAATGTGAGGCCCAGGATTAGAGTTAAGAAGTGTGGAACTCTGTGGCATTTGTATTTTTAGCTCGGTGGGTGAATCTGTGGGCAGCCCATTGTCAAGAGGAGACGCGAGGCTCTCGTGTTTGTGATTCACTACAGTAACCTCAGGTTTATTTTTTTTTAATTGCCTGTTTCACCTCTTGTTACTTATTCATACTGTGTACTGAAATATGAAGACAGAGCTGAAGTTTTGTAGCCGCGAATCCAATAGACTTTATGCACAGCATGCATTCATAATAGATATTTGGCGTGAATGTTTTACGACTAATATTCATCAGACCTGTTATGAATTAGTTACCAGCAAATCTCAAGAAGGTGTAGTTCATCCGCTCTACCATAATTAAAGCTGACTAAAGCAGTCAATTGTTCACTCAAAATAAAGGAGGTGATAAAATATGAACATAAAGTATTATAGGAATTATTTTCATGTTCAATTTGTGTTTCATTTTGAGCTTTCAAATCTCTTGATTTCTGCCTAAAAGTTGAGAATCAAGAATGATTCTTCAGAATATTGTCAATTTTATGAGCAAAAACACTATGCCACTTCCCTTTTTTGTTTTGGGCATTTTCACTCATAGACTACCAACAAATAACATTTTTCATGTTAGTTTTAGTGCAACAAAGCTTTAGTATTTTGAAAATGTTGACGTGATGCACTTTTTCAACCTCTGGGTCTGTATCGAAAACAAATCTAATTACTCTTTTCTTTCCTCAGAACCTTCAAAACTGGAGGAGAGCAGAAGGTAAGACTCATTCCGAAACCCTCCGTGTGAATATTCTGGCATGCTCCGTCGCTGCACTCCAGCGACACCGAAATTTAAAAGTTCCTTTAATCATTACTCACGACTGGAGTCGCTGTAGTGTCGTGCCACTTTGTGTTAAATTCCTCCAAAGTCACCTGCGTTGTGAAGCGCTCACGCAGTCTGTGCACGCCGCGTTAGCCAAGCATCAGCGAGTTGCTAAATGAGATGCTTGCTGGATGGACTGTTGAGTGTTGCCCCTGGAAGTCCCTGCAGTTTAATTTTGGGACGCCTTGCACAATCCCCGACGCCAAAGAAATAGCGAGAGAGCCACTTGCCAAACCGAATACACTCTGAATGGTACCACAGTGTCACAAACTGCTCCGTAGTGCACAGTTTTTTTTTTCTTTTTCTTTTTAGCAAAAGCAGCTGACTTATAATGCTAACAAAAAGCCTGTGTCCCTTTTTGGTTGGAGGGAGTCTTTTGTAGCCTAAAGCTCTGTCAGAAATCTCATTACTGAGACATGTCAGTTATATTGACAGCATTCTCACTTTGAGTATTTTCAATTCAGCGGCACCAGCAGATTACGTTGGCCAGCCGTTGGCCGACTGCCAACACAAATAAGGCGACTTCTTAAGCACTTCTTCTGTGTGTCGAGGAAAGCCTGCAGGCTTTGACAGGGCTGCTACTGCGGTACCAAGTAATCATTTGCCACGAGAAAATATTGGCCTTGCAACCGGACAGCTCGGGATTGTGCAACCGCCTCAGGAACGTCTTTGTTTTTTTGTTTTTTTTTGGGGCGTGTCAGAAATGTCTAACTGCATGTCATCCACTGTGCTGCGTTGTCTCCCTCTTCCACACTCCTCACAGGACTCGCTCACTTCGGCTTCCGCTCAGCCAAAGTACTCCTTTGCCCCGAGCACGGCCATTAACAAGGTGGCGAGGCCATTCGCAGCAGGTGGTGCTAGTGTCAACTCAGGACCTCTTATTAAACCCGTGGCCTACTCGGCTAAACTTAACGCTCCTGGCTCACAGGGCGCCGCCAGCACGCAGCAGCCACAGAATGGGTAGGTGGATATGAATAAACGACGTGGCCAATGTGGGCTTATTGGTATTTTTGATATCTCATTATTCTGGCTTTATATTTAAACGAAGAAAAAATAAAATAAAAATAGCCCCTTCAGGATTTAGGAGAACCCGGCTCAATCACTGCCACAACATGGTGCCAAAACCATGTCTCACACTTTTCAGAAACATTACAGAAGCAGATAAACACAGCGAATGTCTGCTGACTCACCGCTTTAATAGCCCTGCCAGTAATTTAGCACACACGATGGAGAGCATATGATGATGCTTTTCTGTTGAAACTTGCGCTGATTGCTGCGCGCGGCAGCGGCAATTTGAGGCCGTCATTATGGATTGTGTCACGATAAACTGTGGAGCTGTTAGCAGAGCGGAGAATATTTAGCGGGAACGTGCTCCATCTGACGAATCGATGCGGCGGAATTTAACAGATGACAAACAAGGCTTCATCAAACGTAGACGTGTCAATAATCAGTCACAGTTTTGTGGTTTTCTAAATTGCTAGTAAAGATTTCCTCCGCTCCTTACAGCCTTGTGTTAGTGACACTGTAGCGACCAAAAGAACGTTTGTCAGCTGTTTGTCATGTGCAAAGATGTGGTTTAAGTTTAGGTGCAGGTAAGGCAGCCATAGATTACGTTAAAGTCTGCAGAAAATGGATTCGAGTGAGTGTAGAAATGCAAAAAAAAGTGAATTTGTTTTTGAATGTAGTCACATATTGTCACACATAACAAAAGAGAAATTTCATGCGGAGCATTCCATCTTCTCGAGATGTGTTTTTTAAAAAAAAATTTTTTCCCCATTTCAACAGATTAACTATCGACTTTCTGGGATTATTCTGTGCATCTTTGAAACGTCAATCACTACTTTTACTGGAAATGCATATTGTGGAATTCACTCGGCAGCACACTTTTTTTTTTTTTTTTATTCACGAGTATTTAATTGAATTTCTCAATAAAATGTGTTTAATGCACATTTCCCAGACAAACACATTATGAGAATTAAACTTTGGCAAGTTGATGCGAAAATGTGAAAGAAACATTAAAAAAAAAATGGCTTTAATATTATTCTAATAATAATGTACTTATATTACCTTAGCGAAGGCCCTTCCAACACCTACTACAATCCCAGCTGCCCTCTGTCCCTGTTGTCGGTGACTATAATGTTTAAATTCCTCTTTTAAGAGCTTGATATCTTGACTCAAACGTGTTGCATTGTCTTCCCAATTCCCAAGCTTTTCCTGGTTATCTGAAAGTTCTCAATTTTGAAAATTCCTTTATAGCCCTCTGATCAGCGCACAGATTCTGTATATTTTCTGGTAATTCGTTATTTTTTGCATTGTGTGTGTTATAGTAATGTATGACTAAGTTACTTGGAAGAACTTGGTGAGGTACAACAACCCCAAAATGTAAAAGAGCAAAACCTGCGATTTCAGTACCTGTATCTTGTCGCTTCCACTCCCCTGGTGTTCGTCTTCTTAGTCATTGACCTTGATGTAGTGAGAAGATCATTATATTAGTTTAAACAAAACAACCCTCCAATAATTTATTATGTCCTTCGACTATTACCATTATGTTTCCAATATACTCGGAGACAATTAACTTCAGTGCTGTGGAATTTCCAGGGAATCTCATATCGTCTGTAATTTAATTTGAAGCTAATTCTAATTGACTGAACTGTGGAAATAGTTTGAATCTTGCAGATAGATCATAGGAGATATTGGGGGGAAAAAAAATGTTTTGGCCATGTTGCATCTTTTTTTACTTGAACTGTGGGGTGTTTTTCATCAATCCATTGGGTTTCCAGCTGAGACAGTGAAGCGGACAATCACTAAGTCACAATTAAGAGTCTCCAGTTAACCTTAGAGGCATGTCTTATAGCATCTCATCAGTTTATAGAGAGACATGTCGTACATCAATTATTGTAATGACAAAGATGAGTCTTGTTCTTCTGGAAGCTTTTATTGTCCCGTTTTATTTTCAGCCCATGTTTAAGCTTTTTCCCCCTTGCAATTAGGGAATCGGTTAAAATATGTTTGACAAATCCAGAACGTGGCATGAAGCGGTCTTCAAGGACGGGCCGGTCCACTTCCTGTAATTTGGGTCACGGTTGTGCTTTGACTGGTGAGCTGCGGCGTGCTGCTGTATTTAGCCTCACTCATAAATTCTGTGGAGTTCTCACATGGCTTTTACAGCTCTTTTTTTTTTCCTTTTTTTTCCCCCTCATGCAACCCCACTTACTTTCTCTGCAGTGGCTTCACGTATTTGTGAAGTGCCACCCTGTCCTTTTTATCCTCGAAGACGGAGGAGCGCTGACCATTTCAGCATAGTCTGGTGAAAACATTGTTCAATTCTCCTCATAAAACAGCAGGAAGCAGACTGCTCACGTCTGACTTGTAAAGCAGGTTTGCTGTCATGCCGTTTGTGCAGTACGTACTCTTGTCATGACGCATCGCCGCTCTGGCATTTCACATGATTTCCAGGGTATCGGAGCACAAGTGAAGTGCAGTGTCAAAAGAAATTGGGGATAGTTTTGTTTCTCCCCTGCAAAGGCCGCATCCATTTACATAACTCTTTGTGTTCGGGGGCGAGAGGAGCAGAACAGCAGCCCGTCTACTGAGTCATTTTGGGTCAGGGTGACAATGGACGATCTGACAGACGAACAATGCTGTCCTTCACCCACCGAGCCCGCTGACAGTAACGGCATGTCTCGCGTCACCTCCCGCATGCTCCCTGCATTTTGCACTGTTTCCCTTCCTTTTGTTGCGTACGTCTGCAGACGTGTATTGACATGCTCTCTTCCTCCCTTTTTACCCCCCCCCCCCCCCCCCCCCCCCCCCCCCCCAAAAGCCAAGCTCTGACCCCTTTCTCTCAATTTGTGTTTTCCTCTTTCTCTTTCATCTCCACAGATGGAAACTCTTGAAAAGTTAGTATTTTATTTACTCCTTTTGTCGTCTGACGTAAAATATTGATTACTTGTTTTTGTAAAGACTCGAGGTGTATATACACAGTACAAGAAGAGAGAGATTTAGTTCCGGCTCTCTGGGTTCTGGTTTGGAAGTTGTTGTGGTTCGTTTTCGACTCGCCGTCTGAAATGTGAAGTGGATGTGGTTAATACTGAAAAAGCCATTATGTCACCTATTGGCACAGTTTTTTTTTTTTTTCCTCCAGGAGCTCTCCACTCGAGTTTCTCATGAAATATGAAATATCAGAATTTCTCTGTTCTTTGCAGAGTGTGTATCCACCTTAACTCTCCTCCCCAGAGGCGTCCAAACTCCCCAGGCTACATGGGACAAAAATATAAAAAAAAGGCAGAGCCACCCATTGGAGGTTAATGTTAATGATATGTTGCTTCACCTCTTGTGGTTTAATAGGACGAGTATCAATCACAACTAATGTACATTATACTTGATTGCTGGTTGTAGTTTGACCCCGTCCGGACTCATCACGTGTACCTGGGGAACCCCCCCCCCATCGCTGGTTACATATATTTACTGGTTGTGGCGACTGCAGCGGTTCACAAAAATGAAACCGGTCTGTGTTTCATATTTTCATTTTACTTTTCATAACTCTGTCCAGGGAACATATCCTCAAATAGATTTTCGTTTTGCCTTTGGAACAATGTACTCGAAGACAAATCAAACCATTTTCCATCTCTGTCAGTTTATTAGATTCAAGACAAAACTACATACATGAAATACTTCTATAACCTTTTTATTTCGCAATTTTATTCACTCATTTATTGACTTCCCCTCCATCTTTTCCTTCTAAGCTTTATATCACCGGTCTTTACTTCGTCTTTGGTCTATTTTACAGGGGTGAACCAACTTACTATGATGATATCTACCAAGAGGCCAAGTAAGGGGACGGCTGCATGCTGACTGTGTTGTCAGCTCTGACGCTTCTGGTGTGCAGGCTGTGTATGAAAGCGGAGAAGCTGCTGTTCGTTGGTCGATTCAGCAATAAGATTTACACGGCCGAGATGGCAGTTCATTAGTGACCATTCATCTTTTGTCCTTCCCTTGCTTGTTTGATGAATGCATGCTGCATTTGACCTACAGCTGTGATGAAAGGGTGTTGGGTATGAAAAAAAAGAATCTTTTTTTTCCTCTGCTGCTTTGTTGAGTCTTTCAACAAAAATAACAGCTTTAACACAGAGTGGAGTATTCCCTCGCACAAGGCCAGCTACTGAAGACGATCGGCTCTTCTCGTATTTAGTTATACGACTGATATAGATGCGATCTCTCCTGTAGTAATATCCTTTTATGAGAGGCCACATTGTGCCCCTGAGGAATCTGGTAATGGGCGTCCATTAGCTCTTTGATTACACGACTCTGATACTAAGCATCAGGTCTTGCATGATGTGCTGGGGATGTCCTCCTGCTTTCAAGGTCGGCCGTGTTGAGGGGTGCGATCGGTCTCCGGGTATGGTTGTGCTAACGTTGCCCGCCGTGTGCTGCTGATGGGTGTGTGTGCAGGCACGGCCTCAGGGTGGAGAACATCCCCTGTTTTATCCCCAACGACCGTAGCAAGAAGAGGCTGATCCAGGACACCGAGGACTGGCAGCCCCGCACCGGCACCACCCAGTCTCGCTCCTTCCGCATCCTGGCTCAGCTCACAGGCACCGACTTCAGTAAGTCAGGGCCCGCCTCCCACCCCCCCCACGCGCGTGCAGCCGAACGGAAAGCCGGAGTGATGGGCTGTGGTTCGAATGGTTGAGATAAGATTTGAGGGATGGCGTTTATTATTGAACAGCTGATCTGATGGTACTGACTACCAGTCAGAAAGTGACAGAGAAAAGATGGATAACAGGTTTTTTCCATTTTTCAGTTTTTAGAGCGACGCCACAAATGTCAGGTGGTTGCTTTCACCTGTGACGGCTACGTATTTTGTTCTCCTGACTGTAATCAGTACAGGAAGCAACAGCGCTGTTCTTGTATCGCCGATGTCGCTTTTCATGCCTCGTGTTATCGGCGGGCTACGCGCGCGAAGCCAATCATATGTGCGTATGTGTGTGAGTTTTTAATCAGTGAGCCATTCTGACGTGTGTGTGTCTCTCCTGGATCTCTCAGTGCAGGACCCAGATGATGAAAACATGAAGAGGTCCAGGTAAAGGCTCGAGTCACGCCAACTTTAACAGTCACGGGTATTTGTGTTTGTGCACTAGTGTGTTGAAGCTTCAGTTTGCTGATTGCTTTGGGGAAATCATCTCGAGTTTGAAATCCCCCCCTAACCCCATGTTGTTATGGTAATATTGCTACTTTCAGCAATGCCATGAGTTGTGTGATGTGCAATGATGTATTAGAGCCACATTGGGAAAGCAAAGAGGATTGAATCTGAAGATTTTGAAACAGTCAAGAACGCCTAAACATTTAAAGTTCAAATTAATGCGGCTCGAAGCATGTTTTTGTGATTCAAAGGCACATTTGCAATCTCAATTTTGAAATGACCTGATTGATCCAGTAGTAATGAGTGAAGTGGCTGCCTGTAGTTTCTTTAATTCCATTTGCTTTTAGGCTAAAACGTAGATCAGATGGGACTGATACCTTTCACATATAGGCCTTTTAAGATTTCCCTTGCATTACTTTGATCCTTTCTTCTGTTTGTGCTGTTTCACCAGTTTAAACATGCTCTTCTTCACTCTATGAGCTCTCCAAACTCATGTCACTGACTCTTTTCCTTGCAATCTCTTTCCTTCATGTCTGTCTCTGTTTCATGTCTGCATTGCCTGCGGTCAGGGAAAAGTTCCTCACTGAGATTCAGAGTCCCCGCTATGCCCGTCTGAGGGACTGGCACCACGACAGGTCCGCTCGCGCTCTCAACATCAAGTCCTGAGCGACGCCCCAGACGCACCCCGGGATGCAGAACCTGCCAAGGGATAGCCACACCGCAACGACTACGTGACAAAGATGACGACGACTGTCCGACGGCAGTTCACAAATTCACCTCTGATACACACGGGCTGATCAAGAAGTCTGAGGAAACCAAGAAAAGCAAACCAAAAAAAAAACAACCCAGAAGAAACGTAGGATAGATGACAAAGCCCAAAGTGGAACCTTGCATACTGAGCCAAAGTGTTAAGATGGCCTCCGGAATTTCTGACTTGATGATTGCTGACGACACACCGGACCACTGTGTTTGCAGCCCGGTTTTCCAGTTCACACTGCTTCACGCCGAGTAAACTCTGGGGAAGAAGAAAAAGGGGGTGGGAGGGGCACTATCAGTCGGAAGCGCCGCTGTTTGTTTCTCTCTTTTGGTTGCAAAGTTCAAACCCTCCTTGGATCTCTCGCTTTCTCTCTTTTCTTCCCTTGTTCTCTATTTCTTGCCTGTTTACATTGCGGGGGTCTTCATCCTTCAGAGTTTTCATTTCCCAATCTCCCTCATCTAATAGGCTTCTCAACCATTAAGAAACACAAAGAAGACAAAATTGTACTTTTGTTGTTTTTTTTTTTTTCTGCTGTCATCAATAATATATAAAACATCTGAAAAAAAGCAACTCTGGTTCTTCTGTCCTTTCTTCTGTGCTTCTTTCCTTCTTGTTTATTCAGCGTTCATGTTTCTTTTGATAACCAGCTCCTCTTTCCTTGTTTAGTTTTTTTTCTAGTCTTCGGCATGAGTCTGCATGCGGCGCTCCCAACAAAATGATTATGTGAAAGCGGGGATTTTCTCAGTATTTATGAATAATGGGGTGTCTTTTTTAAAAAGATGAGGGTTCAAGGTTTACTTTTACCCCAGAGAGAAAATTAATGCGCAGTCAGGCTTAAAAACAACAAACGAGTGTACATGTACTCCACCAGCTATGAGGAAATGCAGGCTTTGCAGTTACGTAAAATAAAAATAACTGGGAGAGTGTTCAAAATGTAATAAAAGATCAACATTACCATATTTATATTCCAGCCAGAGAGTTTCTGCAGTGCAGTGACCTTGCACACAACACTGAGGGGGAAGGGGGGGAAAAAAAAGCTGAGGGTTGGGTGGAAATAACTTTTAATCACTGCCAGCATGTGACAGGAATCATGCAGAAGATTTAGATGCATACCAAGAAATAACTTTCAGGGGAAAAGACATGGAGATTAAAAAAGGCTTCTCGGGCTTATCAGGGGCAAGTAGAGAAAATGTTGGAAGGTGACTTGCTTGTAAGATGATATTGCCAAATGGTTTGTGATGGGAACATGTGGCAGACGGTTGGCAGGTGAAACCTGAACCCTGCAATAAAAATCTGAGCAGCGGGTGGGAGTAAGACGCACACGTAGTTCTCCGGATCTTTTGAATTATGGTGTTCATGAGCTACATTGGTGCTTCTATTTTTAATGAAATTATCATAAATGAAAAAAAGTTTTGACCGAGAGAAGATCAACAGTTTTTTTTTGTCTTTTGCAGCACACGTTCTAAATATAACGCTGATTATCTCAAAGCACTTTTACAAAGAAAAACCAAACTTTTTCCACGTGAGCAGGCATAGGCGACAGTGGAAAGCATTTTGAATCAGTTGAAGACTGAAACGTTCATTTAGACACCCTGGTGGTGGGGGATTATGTTGGTCTACTCTGGAAGTAACAGATGCGTGGATTACTTTCCTGACGTGTTCCTGACTTTGGAGGCATTACAGGTGAACGAAAGCAGCTCTGCAAACGCATTGCAAAATGTTTTACTGACTTTACTTGTTTATTTTCTGGTACATAAAAGCAGTTGTAGAGCACCTTTTTTTATTTTTTTATTTTTTTTTGGTATATAAATGCCAATGAAGAGAAAGTCGTTTAATGAAAGTTGGTCTCATCCACCTGAGCATCCTGAGAAAAAGAAGCCTCTCCTCCCTCAGGTTGTCATTGAGGGATGTTTTTGTTGTCATACACGGATTCTTGCAGAGCCGCACCCTCCCTTGCCTCTCATCCGAGTAGCGGGTGACATATGTCAGTGGCTTCTTGCTCTTTTAAAAAAATAAATAAATAAATAAATCAAAAGCTGCTCCTTTCGCAGCCGGATGCTGAGCTGCCAACACGCTGCTCCTCTGCTGTCCTCGCCCGTGTTGATGTATCCCAGAGGAGTAGAGGCAGGAAAACAAAAAAGAAGCAGACGTACATCAGAAATCAGAGGTTGAAAGGGTAAACCACAAAAGTGAAATGAGATGTTGCACGTCATTGAGGGGAGGGGGGCGGACGACTACTGCAATCTGTGTTGCAGCAATTGCACACCTGCATCACATCAAGCCTCTGCTGAGCTGAAGAGAGGAGAAGAATTTCGAAAGCAGCGTGAATGTCAAGAAAACACGACACAGGCCGCTTCATGTGGGACTGAGCTGCTGTTAGGAGGCCGTGCACCTGTTTGCACCTGCAACCTTCCGCTTGCTGAAGAGCGGCAGAAGAAACCTCTGGAAGTGGAACCGGGAGCTGGAGTCTCTGGCCTGGCGCCATGTAGGGCAGCGCAGCGAGGCCTCGCACCCTGCTGGTGGCAGGAGCGTTGTTTTGTGAGGTGGAAAGGTACGGTCCCAGAGGGTGGGCTCTTCAGAGGAATTCAGTTGACCGTAGGTCCGTGTGTCAAACGGGCTTAAATGGTCTCTGCCCGTTTTTTTGACCTGGCCTCCAGATCCTTCTAATCTGACTGCTTTTCACTCCCCTTCTTTGCAAAACATTTCTGGTCGGGTGGTTTAACTTCCTCCGCTCTCATCAGGCCTGCAAGCCATCTTTTTTGTTGTTGCAAAGGGATTTAATTCAGAGTGTGCGTTTTGAAAAACAGCAGATTTCTTTTATTTCTTTTCCTGCGAGTTTGCTCCCAGCTGCCTGTATTTTATCTTTAGTGTTTGGTTACACTAAGAGTATACTTGATATGCAGACTTGACCTGGTAGAAGCAGCACGACACAGTGGGGCTGTTGCAGCATCCTTCGCTTAAGAATTTCCTCTTTTTTTTTTTTGGCACATGAGAAATGATTTCATCATCTTTCATTAGTGTATTGTAAATGGCACAGTTGATGATGTAAACATGATAGATGCCCTAGGCAGTGTCATATTTTCTTCCCTCTCTCTCAAGATAATACATCTCCAGAGCTCACTGTCTCGGCTCAGAAGTTGTTTTTCTGTCTTGTTGATGGTTTGAAGATTTTCTGAATATAGTGACGCTTGCTGCGGGTAACAGAACTTTGAAATGTAGAAAACCCTTTATTTCAACACTTCTGCAAATGCAGGCTTGAAGCGAAACTCTTCTGCCTCCAAATCTGACAGCGCGCCGCGTCTGATGAGTTCCTCCTCCTTTAAATTTTGCCTGTGAGGGCTGTCAATCACTCGGCGAGCGTGCTCATGTTCTCCATTGCGCTCATTAGTGTCGAAGCTTTCTGACGTGGCACTAATGCGCCGATTGGATGCACATCTGTAGTTTGAGTTATGTGATTGATTTTGGTCTCACAGAGGCTTGGTTAATCATGTGAGATGATGATGATCTGGGAGGAACGGCTCAATGTGTTTCACAAATCTCTTAATATTTTTCTTTGAAACCCAAGTTACATTTAGCACACCAAAGCAGCATGTCAGACAAGTAGAACAGTCTTTTCTGTTGGTACTTAGTAACACAAGAGGTAATGAAAGTACACGCATTCTTCTCTTGAGTAGAAGTACAGATGCTATTGTTAAAAATACATGTAGTTGCATATATAGTGGTCTGGAGCAGTGGTCCTCAAAGTGTTTTTTATTTTTTGATTTTATTTCCTTGCAAATTCCCTCTAAGAAAGTCTGTGGTCCCCTCTCTGATCTCTTGTGTGTACACACACACACACACACACACACACACACACACACACACACACACACACACACACACACACACACACACACACACACACACACACACACACACACACACACACACACACACACACACACACACACACACAAAACAGGAGCCTTCAAAAATAATCAATGGGGACATTTTCCAGCTTTGCTATCGATCCTAGGAAGTCACTTATTATGGTTTTATTTGACGTGTGCGATTTTATTTTTGACAGATTCTCAACAGGAACAGCCTTGGGCCTAGAGGGGATGGATAGATACAGTAATGGTTATAATAGATGGGCCAATTGATTAAATAATGGCACTCGAATGTATGAGAGCTGAGATATATATTTCCTGTGTGTTTCTTTTTCCTGGGTTAGTAGCCTGAAACCTCCCATATGCATGTTTGCAAACCTACCATGACTGAAGTGGGTATCAGAGGTCGAATCTGTCTTTGGATTACTGGAGGAAGCTGGGATACCTGGAGAAAACATGCAAACCCAGCTGTTCTCAGTAAGAGACCAAAGTCCCAACCACTGAACTCCACCGCGCTACTAATATCCCCAAACGTTCCTCTTCAATCGACTCACGAATGGAAACAAAAAAAAAAAAAGACCTGTTGCCACTCTCTTGGCTTTTTTGAGTCACAGACATCACATTTTGTCTTTAATCATCAATTAAAGGTTTCACCTAACATAATGATTAATTATGCACTATTGTGGATAAAGTGAACATTTTAAATTGCAATGAGAAGCTAACCTAATCACATAAGTAACTAACTAACCGGTTTGACATGGTGAGCAGTGGAAAGTACAGATATGTGTTAACACATCAAAACCTTTGGCCCAATCTGGTCACGCCACATTATGACCACATGCACCTGTTGGAGGACATCGCAATGCTAATAGCTCAATTGCACATGTCTCCTCCCAGCTCCTAAAAACTGAAGTAAAAGAGTTGCGAGAAAAAGGGCAACAATCTTCTAGTAGCAGCAGGGTATCTGTTTTACATCACTTTGCATCTCTGAATACTGTTAAGGAAGATGTTTGGTCGTTCACACAGAAGGTAACCTGTGACAGTGGAATGAAGACAATCCTGGCCACCGATATCCAAACATGACATTCACTGAGAAGTAACCATGGTTACTGTGACGTACGTGTGTGTGTGCGTGTGTGCGTGTGCGTGTGCGTGTGTGTGTGTGTGTGTGTTGTGCGTACCTTTTACTAATTAGTCTTTTTCTCCCCACAGCCTTGAGCCAACTCCCTCACCTGCCAAGGCCCAAGCATCAGAGAAACCAGATGGTGAGTCTCTGCTCCTGCTGATGCGTAAAAAGAAGCCCAGCAGCATCCAGCGGAGGCTGTGCTAATAGATTCTTACTCTTAAGTGTCAATACATGGGCGTCAGCGGCAGCGACGTGAAATGCAAAACTGTCACAGCAGACATCTGGAGCAAGCATATACGTTATGGAAAACTGGCCCTCCTTCACAGTGACATTAAAGTCTCATCTGAGCCAAAATCCACCAAAAAGTGACCTTGTTTTTTTTTTTTTTTTTTCTTCTTCCCCATTTCTGTTGCAGCCTCCAAGACTGCAGCTGTAGCAGCTGGCAGCTCGGATCCGAGCGGTCGACCGCCATGGGTGACCGACCCCAACTTCGCCGAGCGCTTCCGCCCGGACAAGACCAGCCTGGTGGTGACCCAGCACCAGCAGCCGGTGCAGCCCACGCCCATGCAGAACCGCAGCTCCATCCTGCAGGCGGCGCAGCAGGCGCCCGAGGACAGCGGGAGGACCCCGCTGTGCGGCGCCTGCAATAAAATCATCAGGTGAGGCCGCTGACAGCTGGATTGATCCAGTTTATCGGAATGATAAACTCTGTTTGCTCCTCCCGGTGTCGTTGAAGGCAGTTAATATGCTCAGCAACGCCCCGCGTGTCTTCTCCAAATGAAGTCAGTCAGCAAAATTCACATAGTTTGGAGGCATGGTGTTATCTCCAGGGACATTTCACTGATAACGGAGGAACCTTAGTTCTTATTCTGGTCACTGTTGCGAGCAAACAGAGGAGCTGTTTTTCATCAGCTGAAATTACAAAGTTCTCTGGAGACCTAAAACAAAATGCCTCCAGTCCCCCCCTGTGAGCTGTCTGAAACGGATGCAGATGATTTAATAATGTCTTGGACGGGTTATTAATGTGTGCGATTTCCAGGGGCCGGTACCTGGTGGCGCTGGGGCGTTCCTGGCACCCGGAGGAGTTCACGTGTTCGCAGTGCAAGGCGCTCCTGGAGGAGGGAGGCTTCTTCGAGGAGAGGGGCTGCGTCTACTGTACCAAGTGCCACGATAACCGATACGCGCCCAACTGTGCCAAGTGCAAAAAGAAGATCACGGGGGTAACGGCAGCTTTTTAACGTTGAGAAAAAAATCCCCACGCGGGAGACTTTTCCCACTTGAAGCTTTGTTTGTAGAGACGGCGCTCGAGGAGTTTTCCACGCCAACACATGGATGCTTGTCTCCAGAGTGAAAGACTTAAAAAATGCATAACCTTTTTTTCCCACCCTGTCAGGAAATCATGCATGCCCTGAAGATGACCTACCATGTTCAGTGTTTCAAGTGTGCAGCCTGTAAGGCTCCCATCAGGAACCAGGCCTTTTACATGGAGGAGGGAGAACCCTACTGTGAGAGAGGTGAGAGACTGTGCTGCTGCAGTCCACACACTGTGCTCCTCAATAACACATGAAAGTGAGCAACCTAGAAATAACCACGTTTTTTGCTTTCAGAAATTGAGAGAAAACAACCTTGTGAGAGTATAATAATAATAAAAAAAAAAAAAACTTCTTTTACTGTATGGACATGCTGATACACACTGATGTCTGATAAATTACTGTTTTTTTCTCTCCAAGAAAGACTGTTTACCCTCATGGGCAAAGTGGAAAGACACACCTACTTTCACAGACACAAAATAGAAGCTATTGACATGTCTGGTCTAGATTCTAGGAAATGTCTTATGTTTTTGTTTTTTTTAACACACACAGGTGGTCTTTCAAATATCACAATCCATTATTCATGCTGTCTGGTATTGGTCTATAACCTTTCACCATCCCGACTGAGAAGGAAACGATGTGGTGCACTCAGTTTGGTGAAGATCCACACAGTTCGCCCGTCAATAAATAAATAGATAAGTAGAATCTAGATCCCGTGTTCAATAAACAGTGGCAGCGTCGGACAAGCCTCGAATCTGTTGCAAGATAAGCCCATCTGGGTGGACTCACCAATGTGACTTCACATTCCCAAAGCTGGAATGAAATCCTACTGCGGTACCTATCCAGAGAGCATCTTTGTAGATACCCCATGAGGGTATTTCCTTTGTTTGTGTGCTGTGCGCCCTCTCATGGTGAAATATTGCTTTAAAAACTCGTTATGAATTTGTGCTTTTGGATTCTCACTCATCATCGTAATCAGCCCACCTGAAATGTTCCTTGTTGTCATCACATGAGTAAAGTTAAACCATCATATATACACGTTGAGTAATAATAACTTAGAAACTCCAGCTTCTCTCCATGAAATAAACAAACTCTGTCCGTCAGTCTTCACTAAGTGCTTAGTTTGAATGCGTCGTCACTCAAAGGCTGTCTTCCTTTCATACTTAATAATACAAGACTTCCTGTCATTGTCAAGGCTTCATAAAAGACATGAAAGTGTCACCATGGAGAAAAATCCTCTGCACCATATAAAAAGACATTTTTAGTTTTTTGTTTTTTTTTTCTTCTCTCTTAAAAGAACAATTGGAAGATTTCACTTTGTTTCGAGCGCGAACGCGGCGGGCAAAATCCACCAAGGCCCAGCAGACGCCGCCACCCACAGAAAGCCCAGTATTAACAGAAACCTTAAACACCGTCTGGCTTTGAGCCGTGTTCAGAATTAAAGGTGATGTCTCCGAGTAATGGAGATGAAACATTGGCAAAAAGGAAAAGCACGGCTGAAATCTGAGCCCGCTGATTAGTTCCAGTGCCACATGGGAGCTTCTCAGCCCATGTAAGTCTCTCGGTAACATCACACGCACAAATCAAGCCAAACATGTTTATTCTAAATCGGCATTGGCTTTAAGTACGCGGATGAGTTGGTGGGGGTGGGGGTGGGTGGGGGGGATGACAGGCTGCCTCGCTGCATTAAGGCTGCGATCGAGCTGCTTTGATAAAGGATGTTTGCTGTTTCAACTTGAAATGTGTGCCGTTTAGGCTCCTCTGCAGAGGCAGGGGTGCAGAAACTGAAAATTGCAGCCACTGGGTGATTCGGAGGTCTTATAAAGTGCATTTTTGCGATAAACGTGTCTCCTTTGAAGAAGCTGCTCAGCCCAATGCAGCCCTCACACATTCTTATTATTTTTTTTAAATCCAGCTATTTGCAAAAGCACTGTTGCAGTGTTGCTGGGGGCTTTGGCACGGGCCGGTCTCGTGAATCTGCTGGCACGCACCACAGTCACTCATGAAGTGTGATGTTTTCATCTGCCGTAATCTATTTAGCTCCAGTTTACTTCATACATTCCTCTATTGGGTTTTTATGAATGGTGCGTGCGCTTCTATTATGCTCTAAATGATTTAGCGCTGCCTCCCGCTCCACGACTGAGGTTCTGACGTGGATTGCTGCTTTATCAGCGGTGAAGCCAGAACCTGAGTGCTCATATTCTGAATAATGCCTTTAGCTCAGATAAACATTCTGCTGCCTCAGCATCTTGCAGGAGGGATTGTACGGCTCTCACCCACTCACTCTTGAGCAGCAGCATTATAACCTGACACTTTTCCCCGGAGTCCTCGTGATGAAAGAGACTGGCAAATCCAGTCAAGTATCTGGAGCAATTTTCCCTCATCCTAATCCCTGCCTCACACTCTGGGAAGGCACTACCGTACAGTGGGTGGACGACACCACGTAAACACTCGGGTTATCGAATGCCCGAAGAGGAGATGGAGACTGTCGTTCTGTACCAAAATGGCCTCATCCATCTTCACTTCTGTCCTTCAGGCCCTTAAATGGCCGTATAAAGTCGGACGTTTGACATTTTCAGATGAGTTTAAAATATGTGAGAACCTGTTTCATGCTATCTATATTCGGTGGTTCTGGAGGCCGTGGATTTCGTCATGGCTGAAGCTCTTTGATTTGAGGCAAAATAATGCAGTTTTAATGTTTGCACAGAGACAAATTAAGCAGGAGAAGCTATAGGATAACCCCACACACGCCACCCCCTCTCCTACCCCGGAGATATATGTGATCTATGTGAGTACTTTATTAAAAATAAAATAAATGAAGATAATACTGACGTTGATCTGCAAAATAGGATATCAAAACTCAACACTTTCATATAAAACAGTTGGCTGTAAGGTTCCGTCAAGGACTTTAGACATAAATAATCCCAGAAAGTCTGCAGATCTGCATCATGAAAAGAATATGACTGAGGTGACATGACGCCCGGCGCGTTAGTCCCCTTCTTCTAGATTTAATAAAGAGAGTTTATGTTTAAAAAAAAAAAGAAAAGAATTCTGTGGAAGACCTTCAAGCAAATAAGCCCAAGCTGTGCACAGGAAGAGGAGAAATTAACACTATTTATGGCCCTGCCCCACAACTCATCTAATTGCAAATCCGATTCCGGCTCCCATGCATACTTGATTTTAATGACATATTGATTACTTTGTGATAAGATAAAGTTGCAGGCCACTTTCCTGCGGGTTTTTTTTGGAAGGAGCAAGTCCTCCCCGGATAGTTTCACGGGCGCAGCAGGAAAGTTTTGAAAGGTCTGAGGGGAAATATTACTGGATTGTCATGGCGAGCTTGACATCACCCTGAGCTCATCACCGCTTCTCCTCTCCAGACTACGAGAAGATGTTTGGCACCAAATGCCACGGCTGTGACTTTAAGATTGATGCTGGCGATCGTTTCCTGGAGGCCCTGGGCTACAGCTGGCATGATACCTGCTTCGTCTGTGCTGTAAGTCATTTTGATTGATAATGGCGGGCTCTCCCCCCCCTCTCCCCCCGCCCTGCATCTTGTGGCTGTCCCTTCACAATGGCATCTGAAAAACTCTGTCAAGTTTTTTTCTTTCCCCCCTATCGGCCAGTCTCTTTTAACCTGTCACCTGCAGTCTATCACCCCCTCTATTACAGAAAACGCGGTCGAGTAAATAATGCGCTCCCGCTCTGTCCGGTAGAAAACTGTGTAAATTCACATTGGCAATGTTGCAGTCTGATATGGCCCCCCCCCCGGTTCCTCAATCTGACTCTCTGTCTCCTTTTCATCTTTAAAGCTTTGCCAAATCAACCTGGAGGGTAAGACGTTCTACTCGAAGAAGGATAAGCCCCTGTGCAAAGGCCATGCATTTGCTCCGGTGTGAGGGAGCGAGCCTCAGAAGAAGGATCTCATCTCTCTCTCTCTCTCTCTCTCTCTCTCTCCCCCGCTCCTTTCCACTCGTTCTGGCCCTCCGACACATCCGTATACAGTCTGCAGCCCTTCTTTCCATACCACACACGCAGTTGAACTCGACCTTTTACCCCCCCCCCCCCCCCCCCCCCCTTATCCTGCAGATTGTGTTTCTGGACTTGAGGCTTTACTGCTAACTTCACATGTCGTCACTTTACGGTGCTGTTAGGGCCAGCGCACACCTCACTGCCTGTAACGCTGTGTTGCAGAACTGGAAGTAGTCAAGGAGGGATTTCTCATTCGTACTCATTTTTAAACTTGATCAAAATTGTATCGGCCGTTCATCTGGATGCGACACCCCCCCACGTCAGTGTCTTCCAAGTTGGAGGAGCCATTGAACTGCTAATAACCTCACATATTGCAGTAATGATCCGCCACTTCGCCCACGCTAAGTGCAGACGAGCGGTGGCCTTATTCAGGACCCCGGCCCGCTCATTAGCTCTTACCGAAGTGCCCTCAAATGTAATGCGGGCCGGTGGAGCAGAAAGGAGTGGGATCCCTTTTCTGCCTCGCTTCATAGAAATGCTTCATCACTCTGGTAAAATCCAATGTAATTTTGGGGTCACGCATTACTCCTTAATGGGTCCAGTTTTACTCATTTTTAGGTGACGGAGGACACGCCGTCACTGTTTAAGAGTCTCTCGTTCCACCAGCAGAGTGATTCACTTGTATTATTGGGACATTTGTAAAGCCGGAGATACGTGTCTCGTGTTACTATGATATTGGGATTATTTCTTAGATTACTTTCACGCCGTTGTTAAATATGTATTTATGTTGCTTCAGAAAACTGGCTTTTAAATGTTTTTATAGCTGCTGAAAAGTTTCAAATAAAGTTATTGTGTGATGCCATGAGCTGAGGCTGAGCATAGCGCTGGAGTGTCTCTTTCTGTTCTTTTCTTCTTTTTTTTTTTTGAGAGAGGAATTCATGAGATTCCCAGAGAACTTGCAACTAGATACAAGCAGGAAAAACATCAACTGCAATTGCCTTTTTTTGAAAAAACAAGTGGGATTATTGCAATTTTGCCAAAAAAATCTTGGTAAATGCCCAGAACATGGGATTGTTAAGGTATTCTGAGAACCTTTTTTGGAAGTTATTTTTTTTTCTAAAGAGAGTTATGGGAAACTTTGCCGTCTCCAAAATAAGCCAGAATAAAGAAACAAACTTAAAAATGTGCCAGTTCTTCGTGGTTATAGCATGACTTCCAATATGGAGAGGTACTTCAAATCCTAATTTCCATGAAGGAACGGGCCTAAAATCTGATCTAATGGAGTTCATTGATTTAGTTTATCAATGGAAAGACATGACTTAAGTCCTGAGTAAAAATATAAACAATGGTATGTTGTTGTTTTTTCTTTTGTGTTGCCTGTTTAGTTATTTTCTTGGATTTTGCAATTGCCAATGGATGAAGAATGGGGGTAGGACTTGATAAGCCGAGGCTTCTTCCTATCTCTTTTCGGACGAGTCAAAGTGTATTATATCAAAATGGGCTTTTTTAAAAACATTTTTTAAAGTGCATTTTTAACATTTTAGTAACACTCGTCAGTATTATTGATCACGACAATGTCCATAGTGCTTTAAAACTAATTCCTAATTGGATCATTTTGTTAAACGAGCCTTTTTGCTTGATGACTTGTGGACATTTGGACACTAATTTCTTTCCGGCCCGGTTCCCAGACTAGTAAAATGACGGTATGAAAAACCTTGTCCATTCCAGTTTTGCCTCATAAATGTACTCTTGTTTAATGAAAATAAACTGTGCTTGTACTATGACTTTGATGCCAATCAGCCTTTTTCACCAACAATCAAAATGCAGCTTGCTTTTATGGCACGAGTGCTGTCACAGTGTTGTGTACTGAGGGAACAAATATAAATTTGTGATTGTCAAAATAATTGTGGTTAATATACATTTTTTGAATTTTTAAACCACGCAGTGTCATTTCTCGGGCCACGTTTCGATGTATTAGGAAGATAAACATCAAAAACCACTATTTGAAAAGTAAAAGGTCCAGTCCTTCAATTAACAATATATAATTTATTTACAACGATTTCGAATTGAATTACTATACATACCTTTCTGAAATGTCATAGATAGATATATATACATAAGGCCAAGTAAATACTTGAAAGCACTTAGAAACGAATTTCCAAAATTCTACCCACAAATCCATATCATTGTCCAAAAAGTACAGAAAAATCTCCCTCAGCAGAAGTTTTTCCATCGCCACAAAAGTTTTGACAACAATTTACATTAACAATAAGGAACACAAAAAGGTTAAAAAATGAACAGAAGAGAAACAATAGAAGGATTATACAATTGCATAAGCGCTGTGGCATGTAATAAATACAGCATTTTTGACTTGCAGAAAGGCAAGGAACATTTAACCGAGGAACTGAATAGAAAAAAACCGAACAAAAAAAAACATTCACAAGTACAGAAGTCTATTGTTCTTAGTTCAAAAAGAAAAGAAACGTTCAGTCAGAGCGACAGGGAGGTACACACACACACCGAATAGTTATGAGTGACACAAGAAGTACAGTGGTGAGATGTAACAGTTTTTCCTCAATAACACAGGAGTGAACTTACAGTATAAACTCTTTAAAAACAAAGAAAAAAAAAAGCATCTTTGTTACTGACAAGTCTTAGACAGAGCCATCAGGCCCAGATTTCACCATGAAAGGAAAACCGTATTCATTGCACACACACATACACACGCATACATACACACACACATACACACGCACACACTCTGAATAAACTTGCAGATTTGTTGGACGAGTTAAGATGTGACGATAGATGCTGAACATCCTGGTGGCTGGTGAATTACATTACCGAAATGTGCTTATTCAACACATCCAAGACAATGATGGGGGGGGGGGGGGGGGGGGGGGGTGGTGGTGATAAAAGTTCACACACAGTCTGACTGTACAACTGCCATGGCTCATCTAAACGTGCTGCGTCAACACCGGCTGGTCGGCGTCAGCCGGCGGGTCTGTCCCCCCGTCCGCAATTAGCCGCCGTGCAGTTCCAGCGCACCGACTCCCTCAGCACCGGGGACCGTTTTCCCGCCGTGTACTTAAATGCTTCCAGTTATAGAAATAACCAAGTGGACGTATGCGGAGTACGGACAAACAAAATATGGATAGAAACTTCCAGTAAAACAGTCTCTAAACCCTTAACACTGCAAATAGTCTTCACTGCTAGATCGCCAAAGAACAGTATATAGGCAAACACGTCACGGTTTAGACTTGACAAATGCTGCGCCAGTTAAGTGTCTTTTTCTTTTTTTTCTTTTTTGTTTTTTTTTGGCTTCATATTAAAATATAATTTACATTTGTTTACAAAGTGATAAAATTAACCGACACGTATTACTGCTCGAACAAAACGGCGTCAACTTTTGCCTCACCGACGAAAAAAGCAAGTAAAAATGAGAGAGAAAGTGGTGATCGGGACCTGAAGTCCTCAGTTTCTTCTTCTTCTTCTTTTTTTTTTTTTAAAAAGACAGAGACTTATTCTGTACTAGCTGAAGAGTAAAAATAGCGCTGAAACGAGAGCTCGATGGATACAGGGTGAGGGTGCGGTGGCCTCAAACGATACTCAGAAAACTTTGGTTACCAACTCTGCTGATATACAGTATGCAAAGTGACAGCACGCGGCTGGTATAGAAAAAGTATTTACATAGTACACGTGATGATTTGTTTCAACATGAAAAGATTCATTTAAGGTGTCATCATCGTTTTAGCTGAATAGGGGTTGATTTTCTTTTTTTTTTAAAATGGATATAAAGGTAACTCTCTCTTCATGGCGTCTCTATATAAAAGAGTGATTGGTGGAGGGGGGGGTGGGGGAGGGGGGGGAGGCGTGTTTAACAGGTTCGTCTCCGGGAGCCAACCGGAGGCTGAGGTGCCACATAAATACCAAAGACGACAACAAACTTTTCCTTCGCTCCGAGGGAAACATAAATGTACATTCCAAATAGCTGACAATCATAAAAGAGGCTCCATCGAAACCAAAAAGGGTCGAGACCACGAACGCCTGTCGGGACGGTTTGTAATGAGCGAGGATTTTTATAAGAGGATCTGTTAGGCTGATTTGAGGTGTTTCTCCAGCTTCGCTTCACTGGAGTCCTGTGTGGAGCGCTTCGACTTCTCCCGCCCCCTTTCTGAAATCCCAACATCTGATTGGCCAGCCCCCCCCCCCTTTCCCTCTCCCCTCAGTAATTTAACACCAGCTTCGTCGTGTTGGCAGGCGCTACCAATAAGAAGAAGTCTGCAGGCCTTGACATCATTTCACACAATCCTGGCGGAATGTGGAAAAACATTATTATTATTTTTTTTTTTTAGCATTCAAACACCAAGAAATGTGCAGCGTCACACGTGTGACGCGACACGCGGGAAAAGGCGTAAGAGAAATCCCCTTTTAAAACGAGTCGGGCTTTCTTCGACAACTTTGAACAAACGACTTCACATGCAACCCTGAGGCAGACACAGAGAGAACTATGGCTAGTTTGGGATTGCGCACACCGTCCACCCGAGCAACTTGCTGGATTCCACAGATACGTCGCTAAAAATGTCACCACGGAAATGAATTTTATTTCGGCACGACTTAAAAAGAAAGAAAGAAAGAAAGAAAAAAAAAAAAAAGTAGGTGTGAATTTGCAGTTTTTATTATGCTGCACGGATCTGCTGGATTCGTCTTTTGTTTGCCGTCCTGGCAGGAAGTAACAGAAAAAGAAAAACCCTTTCAAAAGATCTTCAGTGAGCAGAGGGGCGACGTTCGGAATGAGCCACGCTTAACTCCGAGAGACGCGCTTCCCTCTGATGTGGAAATACTGTTTGCCGCACAGCAAATATAGAAATTCCCACCGACGTCGCTTTATGAATAATAATAAACAAAGCGGCACATTTTACCCTCTCGACATGAGTAATCGTTTTGAAGATTTCTTTTTTTTTTTTTTTTTTGAAGAATTTGTTGCCAGAATTTCTGTGAGAAGCGCACCCTACATTATTCATATGGGATAATAACCCCTTTGGCCCTGTTTTTTTTTTTTATAGCAGGCAAATGAATGTAATCAAGGGGAAAATGGCATTTTCAAAATGAGTTTTGATGACATTCTGTGTTCACATGTATGCGGCGGGGGGAAAACGCCTTTCGGCTCCTATGGCTGCTTCATTTAGTGGAAACAGAAAAACGCCGCCATGAACGATTGCGGTAATATAAGATGTGGAATAAACTTGATGGATCAAAATTGCAGGGTTTAAATAGAAATGGCTCTTGAAATATGACTTTAGCTAAGAAATGACTCTCTCTCTCTCTCTCTCTCTCTCTCTCTCTCTCTCGCTCCGGTTCAAAAAAAAAGTTCAGATCTCACAAATATTGATTCAGAAGCAGGAAAAGCTACAAAGCGTCTCACAGAATCAAGATGTTACATTCACCGCAGCGATACAAGCCGAACTGAAAACCACAGAATAGACGAGGTGTTTTTCTTTTTTTTGTTGTTGTTGATGTTGTATTTCTCCCCTTCAAAGGGCTTTGACATAGTCTCCTATAAACCTGTAGTTCCAACATGTGCTACAAGCCTCTCTGTGATAAACAGATAATGACGTGTGTGACACACGCGGCGCCGGCCCACGGCGCCGCGCGGAGCGTCTGACATGATGTTACGTAACAAACCTTCTATTTGCATATGTCACCTGCTCACTTAAACCTGAAATGACTTACACTTTCTACCACATCTCTTTTAATTCATGTTTACTGTAGTTTTTTTTTTTAAGTTTTTTTAAGTAATATGAGCTCAAAAATTATTTGCTGAATTTGCGATTGTGGCCATTAGTGATAACATCACATTTGCATATTGCTCCTCATTAGGCTAAAGTGGCCTGTTTGAAAAAAAATAAAAAAATAAAATGAAAAGGCGCGGTGGTAATTAGACGTTTTGTCTTTATAATAAATTGAGGACTTAATTAATCTTTGATGGAAAATAAAGGGTATTTTCTCCACTGAGTTCATCAACACTTTTCCCCACACAGCCAATCTGGACTTTTTCCACATTTGGTCATTTAAAGATTCTTTTATTTATTTATTTTTAACTGTGTTTGGCAAAACTCAATCTGACATAAACCTTTTACTGTCTTCTGAAGTGAAGAAGTGGGACTCCTCTGCTCTTCCATTCCTGCTGCAGTTACTGTTGTTTAGTGTGTGTGTGTCTGTGTGTGTGGATCTGTGTGTGTGTTCTGTACGTTTCCTCTGCACCAAGTCTCTCCCCCCCCCCACCGTTTCTGGGTTAGCACTCGCCGTCAGACACCAGGAATATCATGGCTTCCTGCTTGCCAATGTCAGCCATGACGGTGGCCAGCTGGTTGATGTTGCCGCTGTGGAAGTGCTGTGCCTCCCACAGGTCCAGGATCACAGAGGTTGGACTCGCTTTGGATGCAAAAAAGCTCATGTTTCTGCAGAGGAGAGAAAAAGGAAGAAAGAAAAAAAAAGAGATTTTATTAAAGCGAGCCATGTGTGCGCATATCGGGAAAGAGCGTCTTTTCATTTTCTCTCCGCCAAAAAACAGTCCGAGGAAAACCTTTTTCAGCAGGTATTTTATTGTGCCGCCGCCTCGTGTAACTCTGTCAATGTCAGGTTTTATTGTGTGTTATATTGCCACAGCCTGATATCCCGTGTTGGAGCTCTGAGTAAAAAAATGATAAAAGGTATGATAGCACAGTCTGCCTCCTGAAAGTGCCATCAAATACAGAATCTCGGGCAATTTTCATTTGAGGCTTAACACCGTCGCCCTCATTTCTCTTTATTTGATGTTGAAATAGACCCTAAATCTCATATAGTAAATCCTATATGGACTTTCACAGTTAAGTCGGAAGTGACCTTTTTCCCTTTTAGGAGGCAGAACCTTTACGATCAAACCCAATCAATGACAACAAAGCAGAGGCCCCAGCCAGCTGTATATTTGATGTTGAGTGAGACCTGTTCCCCGTGGTACCTGGAAGATGCTTGTTTGATTTAATGGCCTTTTCCTGTTCTCCAGATGTCTGGGCCTTTAACTGTTATGTAGAGCACACATGACATAAAAATAAGAGAGTGCGGCGCGCACCCCTGGCACAGGGAGAGATTGGGGTTGGGAGTGTTTGGTGTGAGAAAAGATTGAGAAGAAAGTGCCACCGAGTCCTTTTCACCTTGAGAAAGGGTCAGGCTGTGTGTTAGCTCCTGGAATCGTCTGTTTGCCGAAGCGTCCTGTGATGCTCCCAAACATGCGCCTCCTTTGACGGCCCACCAGCACAGAGAGAACACAGTGACGCCACGCTATTTTGAGTCAATTGGATTTTTTTAGAAACGGCTCTTCCTCTGTGTCGGGTGAGCACAACAAAGAGACGAGTTGGTCAAAAGGAACGAGGGGGGGGGGGGAGACACCTCATCTGGGAACGAACCTCTGTGTCATTATTCTGATAAAAAAAAGACGGGAGCTTGGCGTCCGACACGCCGGCCCCGCTTATTCACCCCGCCGTGTGAAACACGAGCTTATCTTGTATGGCTCAGACGCAGCCGTCTCCACCGTCTTGGGAGAGGAAGATCAAATAAAAGGTTCTTGGCATTTTAAGTTTTATCGATTGGTCCCGATTCCGCCCGGCCGGAACATTTTCCACGCGGAGAAACAAAACGAAGAAATGCTGCGTGACAGAACGGCGAGGATCGGCTGCCTGCCCGGGAAAACATGTTTGTTAAGGACAGATCAAACGGCAAAGCAGTTGTTTTCTTCCCGAGGCTCTAAATGAGAATTGATTATGTTGAGCAAAACATTGCTAATTAAACCTGTAGTGCATCAATTCAATTTGTGATAAATTGGGGTAAATAAAGTTGATTGGACAAATTAAGTGTACCTATTTGATTTCATTACGAGGTAGAAATTAAATCGGAGGATAAAGAATCGATGCCTGGCTTGGTCCTGTGTTACAGGTACACCGGTGATAGAGTACAGTCACCGCGGGAGCGAATTGGTCTGCGGTCGGCACGCATCCAAGCCCATTCCATCTTTTCTTGCCGTTGACGGGCAGCTCGCTCGCCGCCTTTCCAATTACGACTGTTAAGCGGAATGTCGCAGGTAGAAGTTTAGCGGCACACTTTAAGCTGCTTACCTGTTTCTGAGGGAAAAAGGTAGAAGGGGGTCATGTTTTCTTGCGGAAATGATAGCTGTATCCATCAAGTCCACATTAATCCTATAATGTTCGCGGTGTCAGAGGGGGATTATCCTGCAGAGGCATTACCTTGTTTACCCCAACTTTAGGAAAAAACACTCCACTCCGGTGATGCACTTTGCACCGATTTGTGCTTCATCGAATATTTTAAACAGGCTGCAATCAAGTGCACACTGATGGCCGTGGCTGCAGGAGGCTCGGCTGGATTTTATTTGGAGGCGCTCCGGTCCTCCGAAGATCGCCGCGATCCGATCAACGATCAGGTAAAAGCCTGGCGGCGTCACACGGTCGGTACTTACCTCTCCAGTTTAAGTCTTTGTGCCAGCATTCTCCAATCAGCTCCGTTGGGACAAGGGGCATCCAGGCTGCTGCAGATCTTTTGCCGGATGAGGTACGGGATCTGAAAGGCGCTGGGCCCCGCGAGAGCCGTGGCGTTACTGTCCATTAGCAGAAACTCTGAGTCCACCGCCCGGGTGTCCTGGTGGGGGGGGGGGAGAGAACACGCAGGAAGGAATGAGAGTCGTTTTCTTCTGCCCTGCATGGGAACGACTCCTTGATGGCCAATCAAATGTGCAGAATAACGGCGGCTGCATAATCAGCGGGCAGTTCTGCTTGAACGCTACCTTGGCAATGTTAAAGTCCAGGCCAAAGCTCTGTCCCTCCCCCTCCACCTGCCACACGCACAGCTGGCAGGTGAGCTCGCAGGTGCCGAGGCTGAGCCGCTCCAGGGTGAACGTGCAGTGCAGGTACCGCTGGGAACCGTTCCAGATGTGGTAGAACGGGATCTCCTGCAGAAAAGAGTGGAGAGGGTGGAGAAAAGAAAGAAAAAAAGAAGCACAGCGCGCACAGAGAAGCAGCGGCGCAGTCAGAACCTTGCAATGATTGATCGTGCTGCACTTTGGTCAACTGTTGTTAAACGTGCTTTACAAATATATTTGACTCGACTTGACGTCTGCAGCAAGCCATAACAGGGCCCCCCCTGCTTAGAATAGACTGAGATTACCATTAATTACTGTGACATAAGCTGTCATCATTAGGTAGCAACGGCTGAGTGTGTCTGAGGGAGCAGACTGACAACATACAGACACGGGAAAAAGGAATGATTGTGCTCACATTAAAAGCCGTCTACCCAACTTATTTAATCAGACAAAAAAAAAAACAAACCTCGTTTTAGTTTGAGGAGGTTTCACAACATATCTGTCACACCGACATTGGATTCATTTCTCGTTGATTCAGCTTTTCCCCCTCAGGTACACACTTGGCTGAGCTACAAATGATGCTGATGGTATTTATGCTGAAGCATCACATTTAAAGCGCATCATGTGCACAAAGATATATGTACTGTATGTATAATAGCTTTGCTGCTCAGCACTAGGTTCTATCTAACAGTAACCACAGCGTTGGATAGATTTTTTTTTTTTCCCCCCACACAGACAATTTCTTTATCTTCCTCTGTGTTGCTGCATATTCATGACTCATTTGCATCACCCAAGAGAAACACAGAGGTTGCGCAGCAAAAAAGAAAAAAAAAAAAAAAGAAGCCAGGAACATTAACGACTCACTTTATTCTGAGTTCAACAACTAAAAAGACCTCGGCTTTCGTGGCAAAGTGGGCCTGCAGCACACCGTGATGGCCAAACGGGGGCACTGTTACCCAGGCAGACCGACGCCACCGGGAACTGGGAGAAATGCACAAAAGTCTTCACGGGGCCCCAGGGAGACTAAAGGCCTTTTTGACTGCACTGCTGAGAGGGGAATAACACTTCCAAATGAACAGGCACAGTCTGGAGGAATAAGCCTCTGTTCTGGGATGCATTGTTGCTGCTGCTGCTTGCTTGGCACAGCCTGTGCGCTCTCTTTGGGGACCCGGTGCTCAATGCTTACATAGTTACAGCCAGAACATTTTCTAGCTCTCATTGAAGCAGTCCTTGTGTCTCCATCATTGGGCTGAGGTGTAGTTGGCCATGCAGGTGTGGAGAGTGCAGCAGAGGTGGAAAGGCCCCCCCCCCCCCTAAAAATCAGGTTGCAAAGTCCCAGATATTTGCATACTGCTCTATATTTCACCGAAGCTCCCTTTGAGAGAGCTGCAGCAAGTGTAATCAATCAGCTTGAAGCTCTGGGTTACTGCGCACAGCCCAGCCCCACCATGCACATAGTACACACCTCACGCCTGGCCACAAAGCATGTGACAGTATCCTTGCTATAAAGTACACAGGAGTGCGCACACACACTGATAACGGCTCCCTCTACTCCGATAAATGACTTGAAATTTACACACAGTGCCAAAAAACCGAAAGGTTATTGGACAGAGACGTCCTGTAGTAACAGACTGAAAAATGCTCCTTTGTGTGAATCTTTAAAGTGATCAAGTGAAGCCGAACCCAAACGCGCATAATTAAAACTCTCAAGCTACTAAAATGAAAACACGTTTCCTGAGAGACGGGCAGACCATGAACTCTCATTAATAATAAAAAAAAAGTTGCTCACGAATAACTTTTGATTATCTGGTTACATCGCTTCAGATTCGACACGGACTCTATTATTATAATTTTTTTTTAATATCTCTGAATGGATAATTTAACATAACTTGGATTCTAAATTGAGCATGCTGACAAGCCCAATAAAATAATAACAATAATAATAATAAAAAGAAAAAGTCCCACAACTGCTGATCTACAAATTTGACAGATTCAGCCAGGCACTTGTATTATATCTGTGTGCTCATGCTCTGATGTGAAGTGACTCTAACGGCCCCCGCGGCCCCTCTGGGCGGCCCAACACACCTGGTAGCCGGCTAGCAGCTTGCTCCTCCAGTGCGCCTGCGGCATGTCGTGGATAGACAGGCGCAGGTTGTGGTAGCTGTCTTTGAAAAGCAGGACATGGGGCTCGTCAATCAGGCGACCCCCGAGCTGCCGCTCCATCTGCATCACCTCCTGATGAAAGGGAAAGAGGCAGGAGAGAAGCGTCAAGGGAAGTACACTCGCGGTCTCCGCGGCAAGTGCAAATGCGCCAAACAATCCATAACTGTGCGAGTTTAGGGTGTACACACTGCGTGGTGCATCGCTCTCACACAAGATGGTGCGGCTGGGAGCAAGAATGGGTCTATTCAAACTGAGAAACAAACACACAAAAAACACCAACAGCAGTGGGGCGGCAACAGGGACATGCGGCATGCATAAAGGGTTGCCGGCTCATTTATAACACACACACACACACACACACACACACACACACACACACACACACACACACACACACACACACACACACACACACACACACACACACACACACACACACACACACACACACACACACACACACACACACACACACACACACACACACACGCCAACGCAAGCGCAGCGTGACCATGACGCGGGGGCACAGTACATGTTGGGACAAGAAGATCGTGTCCCTGCGTGAGGCTGGAAAGGACAGGATCGACTTCCCTTCTCAGTCGCTTTAATGACACCGCAAGGTTGAACCCCTGTCTCGCTGTATGTGCGCCCAGCTTTCTGCACGCCCAGCTTTCTGCAACTGCATTAGCATGCAAATGCTGCAGCCACCCCGGCCTACTGGCTACCTGGGCCGTGATGGAGGAAGTGAACGAGCCATTAGTCAACTGCTCATTGTTCTCGCATGGCGACTCTCCTTAATTTCATTTTTGTTTTCGTGCCAGGAGAGATTTGTAAATGCATGCTTAATATTTTAATCTCTGTGGGACTTGCTCAGTGGACCATTTGTTGCCATCCAAATGACCATCTGGAATGGGATGATAATATCCACCACATTTCCCTCTGATTTATCAATTGGTTCTGAGCTGGGAGCTTTGTGCCGAACAAGTCCTCGAAATATCCAGTACTTTGGATCCTGCTCACATGTGCCTCCTCACACCCCAATCAGAGGAGCATATCACAACAGAGCAAACAGACCTTCTGAAAGCAGTAGTGTGAAAAGACCTCAGAAATAAGATATGTTGCTATAATCTGTGCAAGGGAAGAAACAAGATGGCAGCAGAAGGAAAACAGTGAGCCAGAATGCGCCTCAGAGTCGAGGAGACGCATCTCAAAGACAACCGCTACAAGAGGGAGCCTGGTGTATAGATAGTGGCCATATGTTGAGTTTTGCATGCCAGCATGGTTGCCCATGGTATGATTTCAGCAAAGATATCTAATTAAGGTGGAGAATGGCGGTAATTTCTATCTGCACAACACTGATTCAATTTTCTGCCCTCTTTCCCAGGAACGGGGCTAGACTGATTCCAATTATAATGGAAAGGAAGCTGTTAATTATCCATTTGGAATCTCTACCTGTGTTATTTGATGTTCTCTCTCCTTCACTGAACAAGCACTTTTTGGTTCAGCCTGGGAATTGAGTTCCATGTTAGCTCATTGCATAGCTAATTTCCATGTTTGCTTAGTGCATATCCTCTTGTTAACATGAATATTATGCCCCCAGTGATTATCCAACTCCTATTCTGCATTTACGTTGCTGTATTTATGTTTTTACCCCGTAAATGCCACAGAACATTAATAATGCACAATGATCTGACTGTATGTGCCAAGCCGGAATATACAGCTGACTGTACTGACACGCCAGATCTGTGTGATGTTACCCGGCCCACTTGCTCGGAGGGGGGAGGTCAGACAACTGCTCTGAATCAAAGCGTTGAGGTCTAATGAGTTAATAACAGAGGGCAGTGCTTTCTCCACACAAAAGCCCTCTGCTATTATGTCTCGTACAGACACAAAAGGCACATTATGTGGGCTTCCTGAGAGGTTCATTTAAACAGTTCTTAAGCGCAATTATTTGTTGGGTGCAATTAGCATTGCAAATTGTCTGGTGGACTTTGATCAGGTCTTTGACCTATAGAAGCGGATCTATAGGCCTTGCAAGCAAGAGAACAGCCCAGAATGCCAATTATCTTATCATCAACATCAAGCGAATGGAATGAATACTAACTCGCCTGTCTAGCAGTTTGTCAGGTTCAAGGCTGACATGCTGGGATTACACTCAAACAGGGTCTAGGACATGATCCCGCCGCTACCTGACAGGGACACTGAGCCGACTGGGCGGAAACACAGCACGGGCTTCTCCTTTAAAGAGTGCATCCTCAAAAAGACATCGTCTCCCTCATGCATTGTTCATGTGTGTCTGAGTGACGGAGAGTGTGCACAAGAGTGTGTTTTTGTTCGGGATTTCAGCATATGCTCTGGACTGAGAGAATAATGGCCCTCTTTACGCCCCATTATCCTGTTAACAAATGACGCTGTGAGCCTGCTAATAGATGAGAAGCTAAATTTGAGCATATTATTTGCTCTTTCTGGGGAAAAACAATGCAAGGTTTTGAATTAGTTTATCAAATCACATATTAATCACGATCTCGGAGCACAATTTTGCTGCCATTCAGCGGAGATGGGAAGAGCCGGTTCTCTTGAGATACCCTGAACCCGGGCAGCTATGGAAACATTAAGATGCATGAGATGGGCAAGAAGTTCAAGTACCGCAGGAGAAAAACCCCTTTTGTTCTGACGGAATTCAAGATAGCCCGTGGTGTGTGTGAAGACTGCGAATTTAGAGTCGGGCAGAGCCAAGACCACCCCCTGACATTCAATGAGGCCGGCTAAAGAGAGTGAGATAGAGCAGGGAGGAGTGAAAAGAGCAGGAGAAGGAGAGAAGGGAGACAGAGGCAGCTTAACATTTGTGTCTCCAGGTCACTGGAGTGGCCAGCTTTAGCAAGAGAGATAACAGGATTACTGCAATCATGGCCACAGTTTTCTATGACTTCAACCCCCTTTTTCTACACCCCCCCCCCCCCCCCCCACCCACACCCCCCATCTATTTGTCCCCCCCCACCCCCCACCCCACTTCTCGCACATCCCCTCATCCTCCCGGCGTGGACCAGAGCCGGGGCTGTGATGGACTGGGGCCGGGCTCCACCGGGAAACAAGAGACACTCATACAGCTAATCTCTTCGGGATGGTGCTGACAGAAAGAGGTTAGTGTCTGCACCAAACTTTCTCCAGCAACAAAACAGCCCGCCGTCGGACACAGGAATGAAACAAACTAAAGAAATCAAAGTATGAGCAGAGGCCTGGATGTCTAGTAAGAACTGGGCAGCCACGGAGCTGCAGACTTTTCTCCCAGCGAGGTCAAGCTCCGACTCAATATTTTTCTCTTGTTTTGCCTTTGTGTGTAATAAACTGATTAACTTAACTCGCCACGATGGGGATTACGAGCACTGTTTGATCGATTAATTAGTCAAGCTACATGTTAAAGCGACACACGGGCGTTAATATCCCCATAAACCCACCCTCACCCCTTTTCCACCGTTTGCAACGTGGTGCTTAAAAAATGTGCATTCATAGTGACGATCCATTTTCAGAGTTGCTCTTTTCAGGCAAATGCATTTGTTTATAGAGAGGAGCCTGACTATGTGGGCTCCATAAATCTGTGTATTTGTCAGCAGGATGTGACAGGCTTTTCCTCTCTGACTGAGAGTCTATCAGTCTGAGCTCCAGTGGCCGTGCCCGCTACAGTCAACTCTGATTAATAACTACAAATAGAAGGGACTTGTCTGCTCAGTTATAAATGGGGAGTGTGTTTGCGAGGGAAAAGATGCACATTCTGCCTGATAAATCACAGGGCATGACGGGAAAGAACAGCACCCAGGAACACAAAAATATAATATGGAAACAATTTCTCAGCTGGGCTCCATGATAAAGAGGACTGTCCTGTTTAAGTTAATGCCAGCAATTACTGGGCTGTGTATTTTCTTTTCCTAGAACGTCTTGCCAGTAACTTTTCTGATGGAGGGATCAGGAATAAGAAAAAGTGTCCATATTAACCCCTGTACTCGCTGCTTGTCTCTTCCTCTCACACATGAAGGGAGAAAGTTTCTGTTCCTGTGTCGCCGGCTGCTCAGGAGTGAGCGAGGAAATGTCATAGTGAGATCACATAAACACTTAAAGAGCCCTTTAAAACACAAATAAGAATCATAGCTTGAGGTCAAAAGAATCCAGGAGCAACTATCTAACCAGTGGGACATCAATTAAACACCCATTTAAACCTGGGACGTACTTTTTGTTTTTTTTTAACAATCAAGAGACAAAAAGCTAAATGTACTCGACTCATTACAGGGAAACTGACAAGGGAGTACATCTGCAAGCGAAAATATCGAGGGTACAAAGGGACTTCCTTTCTGTCACCATTTCAATCCCCAGACCAGAGATTTGGGAGTTTGTGGCTATTAAATGTCACTTTAATCTCACTACAATAATGATTCTGCTTAGTTGCTTTGATAGGCTGTACTTTGAAGGATCTGCCAGGAAGCAGGTTAACACGTTCACTGTGCAATATGCCATCAGGATGATTAGGATCAGGATAATTAGGACTAAACTCCAAGTACCTGAGGACGATGGGAGTGTCAGTTTTGAAGAAGTCGTAAAACAAATTAAAACTGTGACCTGATTATGAAGCCATAAGAAGATCTGAGAGCATCAGTTCAATTCATCCTCTTGGGACTATGAAAATAGCCCAGCAATCTATGCAGAAGTTGGGGAGGTAATTCAGAAAATGGGGGACAAGTATCGCATTTTCTCTCCGGTAAAAAGCATGACCAACTCTTTAAAGTATTAATTCGACTTTTCGATTGTATGAAACTTCCCACTAGCTTTGTTGTATTTTTACACATGTCCACACTGTGTAAGTGCACTAATGGATCATCTTGTCTTGTTTCATCCACTCAGGCTGAATTAAATATTTTGAGGGCACACAATGATGCAAAACATCAATAATTCCTCTTCAATGCAAACTAATTAAAACTTCAATAACAAATCTGCTTTGAAAACATAACCATCAAAAAAAGAGAAAAAAGAACAGACTATTTTGGCAACACGCTGGGAGTTAAAAGTACACAAATTGTATTGTTAACTCTCTGTGACTACGTTAAAGAAAACTTCACAGAGGCCGCACAATGCATAGTTCTTAGTGGAGTTTGCATGTTCTCTATTTCGAGGAGCCTGATTTGGATGAAGTGTTATAAAAGGTGGATAATTGGATATTTTACTTCATACCTCTGAAAGTCACATAATAGGTCAATCAAACAAATTCAACTCGCAAAGAGAGAAATCCCATCTTGATATTTATGACTAACTCACTTGTATTGGTATAATTTATCACAATCCCTGAAAAGTACTGCTCCATAAGGAAAAGCTGACATGTGCTTCACCCTCCACAAAAAATAAACCTGACAGAAAGTGGGTGGATTATAAATCATTCTACATGAACATTGCCACTGGCCTCACAAAACACAGACATGTGGGTGTTAAAAAAAAACAACCAACAACAACATTTAGTTATCAATAAACACAGAAATGTGTTGCTATTGTTCACTGTGGATTAAACTCAGTGGAAAACAGAGTATTTTATCCGTTCGACCACAAAATGACGGATCTTGAATATCACAGCCACACATGAAAAAGTAACTGCACCGATCTTAAAAAAGACACCTCGGTCGGCGCCCTTCCAGTTAATTAGACGCTGGTGTTCGGTGTATCTCTGCACTGAGTCGGAGGCCCGGTTCACTGCAGGTGTTTCAATCAGTCGCGGGATGGCAGAACATCAGTGATGCTCTCCCACAGGTCTAGCCGGGAACAACCGAGTGCACAGTGAGGGCGCTACCAAACGCCGATTATATCTCCTCTGCTGCTGTGCCAGCCTTGGCTGGGCCCATCAAGAGTGGGACACACATTAAATATTAACTTAATTGGTCCCGGCAGAGCCCTGCTAACATACGGCAAGCATCAGACGAAAATGTCACTGTTTCCCCAGAGCCCCCACGCACTTAGGATCAAAGACAATAACATTGGTTCTAATCTGCTGTAATTGGGAGATAAGAGATTCCATGGTACAGCATGCATAAGTGCAGCGGGCACGCGCGTGCACCGGAGGGAGTGTGTGTCTGTCACTCTCCCCGACGGAGGCTTGTCAGAGCAGATTGACAACCGGCGATCATGGGAGAGGAGAGAAAAGCTCAGCATCCTGTTTGGTTTCTGCAGTTCCCTCTCTCTGCTGAAACACTATGTCTTTACTTCTCCCATCAAAACTGTTTAATGCAAGGATGGTTGACTTCTTGAGTGAAAAAACAAAACAAAACAAGGTCGAGCATGCTAGCAGACGTTAAAACTCGCTTGGCTGAAGGAGTACAGTACGCCAATAAAGCTGCTCTACCCCCTCCGACGTACCACCTACTGCTCCTCCACCACTGTTACTTACCACAATTAACTCTAATGGCAGCCATAGTGAAAGTCTAATCATAAATGGTGCATTTTAAAGATAGTGATTAGTGATTAGGCTGAACCTCTCCAGGGAAGTTTAATCTCCACTCAAAGTAGTTAATGTACTTGCTAAATGAACTGCTCTCCCAATAATAGCACCAAGAGCAGTGTGGAGTCGAGATTACTAAACAGTGCGGGCCACGTTCTAAATCACTCACTAAAAACTACAAAACCCCGGAGACGCCGTGGCTTACCACAGGACCAGGTTGTGTGAGAGACGGGGAGCTAATGCACTCAAGGGCGTCGAGGGAGCCGCAGAGTATGGCAGCACAAGTGCTGGAGTCAACAAGCTCAGATGTCCTTTTCCTGGCTAAGAGAGCGAGAGAATAGCAGTAGAAGAGCTAGCCAGAGGGAGAGGCAGTGAGAGAGAGCGTTTTTGTGCACCGGCAGCCTTCCTGTATCCAACACAGGATGCACAAGGTCACTTCTACAGTCACACTGCAGCAAAACACCACTAGGTCAACTGATGATCTTAATACACAGAAAAGCCTATCATTGGAGCGGCTCTGACAGCAAGTACAACGTTTTGTGGCGGCGACGTGCGTCTGATGGAAACACCCAGCCTTTACCTCCCGCACATTTTACATCCGCCACTGCATTAGAACACATTTGAATGTCAGCCAGCAATTTTCCTGAGCACGCCTGCTCATGCAATAGCTGTCAGAGACCACAAAGAAAGCAGCAGGGGCAGAATCAAGCCTCAGTGAGACAGATGTGGGCAGGGAAAGGCTTCTGTACTTCCCACCCTACAGCCAGAGCCTGTGCACAATTCTCATCTCATCTTCAGCTCCCTGGAATGAGAGAGTGCTAATTTCATTGCGCGCCCCCAGTGACTCCTGTTGTTTATGTCCCACCGTCATCCATAGATTGTGCTGGTGGCGGACCGCCGCACGGGGGAGGTCAGCTATTACAGCCGGCAAAAAGTGGACTCGAGCGCAAAGTGGCAGTTGTGGCAGTGGGTGGTGTCGGAAAAAAGAGGAACAGCTTGGAGAGAGAAAAGGGAGGTGGGTGAGAAAGCGAGAGAGGAGCGAGAGAGGGAGGGAGCACAGGGGTTGCTGGGAAAAGATTGGGACAGGCTCTCCTTTTAATTTACTAATTAACCATGCAAATGAAATCTTAACAGGCTACTCAGAGGCAGTCCTCGGGGGAGGGAGGAAGGCATTAGTGCTTGATTATACTCCGTCCATGAGGAGGGGGGGAAAAAAAGAGAAGCAAAATATGCTGTTGAACAAAGTGAAGGGAAACTTCCTGGCCCGTGGCAGCCATGCAGAACGGCCAACAGCGTGTAAAGAGTGAAACCTCCCTGTAGTGCACACGGGAAACACAGACGCCATATACTATGATTTACCTGAAGAAACGGTATGCATTGTCTCAATAGAACCATCATTTCCCCAAATTACATACTCCCGAAGTGCACATGGTGTAATCAGGCCTGCAATATTGTTAAATTTACCATGGCTATACCTAACTCATACATGTCCAGGCTGATTTCTAGCAGCCATCCAATGTGACAGACAATGCTATTACACATAATAGCCCACCCATCACTCAGCTGATGTGAAACCACCCAATTGGTGCAATTCCGAGCCTGGGAGAATCTGCCGGCCACACGGAATGACAGGCAGCGCCACATTTGTCACAATTTACCTTGAAGACGTCCTGCGTGTCGTCCATGCAGTACACCCTGATGTTGTACTCCAGCGTGGAGCAGTAGGCGTCGGAGAAGAGCACCAGTCTGAGGCGCTTGGCCGCGCCCATGTGCAGGGACTCTCCCACCAGGGCGAACGTGCCCAGCTGCTCCGAGAACAACCGGCACGTCTCGGTCTCAAGCTGGCAGTAATAAGGCTCCGACACCAGCTCCTCCCCCATCAGCAGGACGTCCTGTGATAGAAAAAAAAATAAAAAAAATAAAGCAGAAGATGTGGATGGAAGGTCAAGCACCCAATTTATGTTGGAGGTGAGGGTGATGTGTTTGCTCGAGCACCTGATGTGTGCATGTGTGGGTGTGTGTTTGTAGAGGGCTTGTTAGGAGGATGGTGTGGCGCTGTAACAAAGCCCCCAAACTCTATTCTTCCTGCTGTGTGACAAAGGGACATCTAAGCTTAAGGTCTTTAAGGTAATGTTACATAAGATTCTAGGAAACACTTTAAAGGGAATACTTTGTTCTCGCCTCAAATTCCCTTTTCACAGCACGACGGTTTAATACGCACTGACACAAGGACACACGTTCCCTCATACGGAGACTCACAACCTATAGAAGACCATCAGTTTACTTAATAATGCATGAACGAGGTGCTCAATTGACATGAAAGGAGACTCGAATAGATTCCTGGCAAGAATAGATGGCTCGAGACAGTGGATGTGCAGCAAATATCCGATTATTGGGATTTCCGGAATTTCCTACAGGACGTGTTTGAGATTTGTAAAGGAAGGTGTAAACAACTTGCCAAATTATCTGCAAAACAATAGAGCAGCCGGATCTGGAAACATGTTGCAAGCAGCACAAGAATTAATTGGTACTTTAATTTGCCATGGAGAGAAAAAAAAAGAAAGAAAGAAAAACTGATGTAAAACAATGAGAAGCATCACCTTACATGTGAAGTCCTGTATAACAACTGCATCGCTAATAAGGATGACAGACTTGCAAAAATATCCCATTTCATCACAGTGCGAGATGGTTTTTATGAGATAATTCCACTCCTCTCTGGGCTAATTTGATGGGGACAAATTGGACCCAAGGTGACAAGATTTTCTCTAAAATCCCATCATGCAAGTTGACTGACTCTTCCTATTAGCCAATCAAGCTGAAGAGAGCATTCTGCCTGCCAAATGCCCGGCGAGCCCCTCTAGGATCGATTCAAACAGACACCATCTACGTCAATAGAATTAGTATTGACACAATTCATTCGCTACGCAACCACAATGGAGTCTCACGTTTTCATCATGTTAATATTTCTTCAAAGTGAAACAGAGAGGAGGGCGGCTCAATTACGCCACTGAGCGCCCACTCTGCGAGCAATTCTCCTCTGCTTCCCCGCGTCTGTGATCTATTTTCACTATCTCTTTCCGTCCCCATCTCTTGCAAATCTTCCCTCTAGATCTGCATTACCTGATCGTCTGCTTTGCCCTTCTCTCATTGTCTGCTTTCTTTCTTCTTTCAGGTTCCGTTACACTTGCCGCTTGTTTCAACTCCCGCTCTTTTGTCCACCTGGCACTTTATTTCTGGGCCCCGTTCGTGGCCACGCAGTCAGGCCGTTGGGCTATATTTGGTCCGGCTGATGATTAAAAGCGCTGGTCTAACCTCTGCCTCAGACAGGCCAATCCATCCCACAGACACCCCACCGCTGCCACACGGAGGGGGAGAAGCTGAATAATTTATGCACAATATCGAACATGAAAGAAGACCTACTAACACTCCGAAGCCCATCAGCACCCTCACCAACCTCCCTGGATGAGTCCAGATTTGTATGTTGTCTTGAACGGGATTTGTTTGCGTAGCGGAGTGTGCCTGTGCGAGCACGGACACCAAAGGTTCGCATCAAGTTTTTCCTCCAGGAAATTTGGCACTTCTGGTTACTTTCAAATTTCACGGCAAGAAATATAGGGAGGGAGCTCTGTAATTGGGAGCAGCGGTCAAAAATGGTCAAGGAGCACTCAGACGAGTACTTTGAGGATCGGTAATTTGCTTAGAGAATTTCTGTTTTGAGAAACATGTTGCCTAGCAACTTTTGAGCTGGAGAGAGGGAGCTAGTGCTTCCAGGCTTTTGTTCCAGCTCAATGAGAAAACACCTGATGGTCAATATAATTTAAACCCTGTGAAGCAGACGCTGGCTGGGAAGGAGCGACCCCCGTGCTGCAGCTCGCAACGCATGTCAAGTCTCAGCTGCACAAAGTTTTTCGGAGAAAAGCTCAGCGAGTTCAATAAGACATTACAAATTCACTGGGTGGCAACTTTGTCTTCCTACAAAGGATTTGCACTGGAGTTATAGTGCTGCCTCACCTCCCAAGCGCCCTCGTAGCTCTGCTTCTTGAGGCGGACGGCCCAGTTATCCAGGCATGCGTCAAAGCAGTGGTCCATGCTGAGGATAACTGGCCGGCTCAGGACCACCCCGGGAGGGCCACAACTCACAACGGGACTGAGCAGGGTCTGGCAGCCGGCCAGCGGTAACCTGCACCGGATAGAGAGAGAGGCAAATGAGTCGAGATGAAGTGCTTTTACTCATCAAGTTATTAGTGAGAATTTACTGGTGTGTTGTAAGCCCGCTATGATACTGTCACCTCGGCAAATTATCTAGCAGCTGTAACAGGGAATAATGAAAGCCTGCCGGACTCACTCGCTATCCGGGCCAAGTTGTGATGACTGAGTAATAACATAACACTATCACAGCGTGCTACAATGACTGTGCCTTGAAAGACTGAATGCAACAAGCCAGATAAACAGTGTTTTCCAAACAATTCATTTAAGTTAAATAGTGCACATCCCGGTAAAAGGCTACGTTATTTATTTACATCGCCTCCCCCCACAGTACTGGCACACACTCTAAAGCCTTTCCTAATGGAACAGTAGAGCATCAAAACAAACAGCCTCGTGGCATCCAGGGAAGACTGCCAGTTAGACAGTGTTAAAGAGACCCACCTTAAATCTTCCCTCCTCTGCACAGTGAGATAAATCTCATAGATCTTCCCTCTGGGGATGGCCTCGGGAGGAATGAGCAGACTGATTCCTAATGCAAATAACAACAAAGAGGGGGAGGGGGGGGGTTAGCAGGACGGGGGACAGGCTCATTTGTTCTGACTGAACAGTGCTTTTGTCATCTCACAAAGGCAGCCAGCCCACTCGACAAAACTGTATGGCTGCAAAAACAAAAAACAAATCTTTTCTGAAGGTCAGAGGCAGCCTCCTTCAGGTACAGTAGATGCAAATCGGTGCACAGGCAGCCGAGGCAGCGCGCGTCCCCATGGTCAACAATTAGCTGAGACAAAAGCACATGCTGCATCGCAGTTTAAATGTCCTCCGTCTGCCACCAAGTAGATAATTGAGACCAAGGAACAGACCACTCCTGGAAAATTGTACTTCCCCAGGAGAGTGTAGGATCGCACACTGGAGAATAGAGAGCTACTGAGGTAGTTTGAGCCTGGTGGCACTGCAATGTGATTCTCATGCCAAGCTCGTCCACTTAAAGTCCTATTTAAAATGTTGTTCAAATAGTGGCTGTGTGACACAATTTTAACAGTGTCCAGACTGTAAACTCGGTCTGCTCACCAAATAGAAAAAAAATAAATCAGTTTGAATAATGGGAAAGTGTCTGAGTGTATAAATGATGTCTTCCATTAGCTCACTCGCAAACTGTGCTAAATGACAGCATACCACCTTTGAGTGGATGCACACTGGAGCTCAGTTTGATTTTATTTTTGTACTTGTGTGTGTCCCTTGGAGGGGAAGGGTGCCAATGCGTGGTATATTGTGTATGTCTTTGAGTTAATCCATGCATAAAACATCGGTAAGAAAAGACACTACAGAGAGAGCGAGAGAGAGAGAGAGAGACAGAGAGAGCAAACATGCAAGAAGACTGCTTCTTTCAGGGGATACTGCCGCACTGGCTAATGTGGCCATCCTACAATGAGCCATGTGAAAACACTGTCTTCCAGTGTAATTATATAAGCTCTGTACTCTGCTAATGTGAAGACTGGAACCAAAAATAGGGGGCTAATGATGGTGGACTTTGTATATCTTGTATGAGCCTAATCTCCACCATGACCATCTTTATTCCTCTCCCTATGCACTTAGCACACAACTGACACTTGTGGACATTGGCTAGAAACTCAACCAGCCCTGTCATTAGCGAGAGGCCTAATTGGAATAATTGGTTCTAGGTTTATATTACAGAAATCTTTCAGGGCACGACGTATTTGGCGCACACTCATTTTATCTCATCAGAGCACACAACATTCATTTTAACAATTTACGCTGTGCTGTGTAGATTATTGATGAAGGTTTTACATAATTGCGCATTTTAGATACTGCGGAAACGACAGCCGTGCCCTGGCCTCTGATTTCATATTACAATTAGTCACTTTTGATATAAACAAGTGAACCTTTCTCACTCAATCCACATTAATCAGCCCTCTACGACGAGACCTGCATGTATTTCTTAGATTTCATCGGTCGCTCTTATAGCTGTTATAAGCTAATTTGTACCACTGACAGAAATACGTCCGGCACCCTGAACTACTTCAGGTGAAGGCCTGAAGTACTGTGTGTTACTGTGGATTGAAATTAAGTAACCTACATGTGGGAGGTTGCATTCAACAAGACAGTAGGATTTTTATGAGATTCAGCTGTTATACTTGTAAATTCTTCTTGTTAATGTCCAGTCACAGCCACTTAAGTAGGTGTAAAAAAACAACCAACTAATAAAAAGGACTTGTTCCTCCAGTATTTCTCTACATAGCAGCAGATGTTCAGTTGTTTAGATTCTTTCTCTTATTTGAAGACGAAGAACTACTAAGTTGTCTGGTGTTATACAACACACTCCCTTCAAGCTGGTGTCAGTGTGCATTACAAAGAAGCCAGGAGCCGTGAACATTAAAAAAACATATGGACTGGCAGGTAAAACATTCACGAGACAATGGTCCTGACTGTCATTTTCCATCATCTCCGCTACAACGAGACTGACAGCAAGTCATGCTCCACTTTGCTGGGCCGTATGTGTGCGATACACTCTTCTGGTGCCACAAACAGTTGACGGGAGAAGTGCTCCGAGTGCTGCTCAGTTTAGATTACAATTGGATTTCATGTCATAGGTAATGATGAACAGGTGGAACGAGCGCAAGCTTTCGTCAGCTCAAATGAGCTGAAACAAGCAGTCTGATGCACCAGAGTTTGTTTGAATGATACCAAAAAGTTAAGATGTAAGCGCACCCTCGGGGTCCGTCGAACTTTGGAGCGTACAAAGCAGCCAGACTAAGACTGCATGGAAAGGGGGCCCGTGTCTAGTTGGACTGTGGTGCGGTTTGTTTTGGGGAATGAAAGCGAAAAAAAGACCAAACACAAGATTTTCAGATAGCCGATGAACGGACTGAAGAATAAATTCAAAGGCAGAACTACAGATAAATTTATCTGCTGATCATAAACAACAAAGAAAATCATTTCCTGAGCTACAGACTTTAGGCAATGAAAAGATTCCATTAAAGTTTTTCAAAATAAGGTGATCAGTCATGCAGGATTACTGGAATTATTTTCATTTACCTTAAAAAAAAGTTTGCATAAGCTTATGTTTTTAATAAGCTACTTTTGATATCTGGTTTATTTTCTTAATGCAAAGCACAACAACCCTGAAGTGGAACAAAACCTCACAACAACAGAAACATCAAACAAACCCTAAAGCCTTGGTGTCAAACATAAGGCTCATGGGACTAAAAGGGCTTCTCAGGGGGTCCACACTGGCCAGTGGGATGATATTGCATAGTGTGAAGATCATATGGAAAATATTAACTGCAGGGAACATAACAAAACACTAAATCTGATAATAGAACGGTACTAAAAGGAGGTTACTTCGTTTCAAGCCAAATCCCGTTAAGATGACAGCCATACTATGAAGATCAATATGCACACTAAAGTCGGCAGAAATCATGCAAGCAAGGAAAAAGCAGGCTTAAACCAATCTTAGTTTATAGAGGAAATCATTTTCACAAGTATCAAGCAATTTCAGGTAGTACTTCATAGGCTTAATAGGAGGATTCCCATAATGTTTCTAAATAAATAGAAACATCTACCTTTTTTTTTTCTTTTCATGTTTTGTTTTACCTCATTATTTTAATGTTGAATCTGGCATTCTGCTCAGTTCAACATTGGCACGGTGTGGAGACAACAAAAAGATCAACTTGGTGATGAAATTTAACCATCCCAGATGTTGCACGGATGATGTTTGATAGCGAAATGCGGCTTGTTGCCACATTTTAAGGATTTTTTTTCCCACTTTGGTTCACCGAATTGTTTTTACTGACAAAAGCAAGAGTATCACTGAAGTACTGCACGGCTGCAGCACCCCATTACTCTTGGGATTCCTCACAATCAATCACAGAATAAAATGAAACCTGATGAGTCAACTGCAGCAGAACCACAGTATCCGCCTGTACCATTATCTCGGAAGAAAACAAAACAAAAACACTGTCTTATTTCTGTTATAAAATCTTGGGATGAAATAATGTGCGAAAAATAGGTCCCAGATCTGGTGTCTTTTCCCCCCAAATTGGAGCCTGATGTTGCGAAACCCAATGTAACAATGTTCAGTTTACTTTTTCCGCCCAAGCCTTAATGAGAAACCCACCTGTGTTGGGGATCGTCAGCCTCCCGCCGAGGAAGTTAAAGGTCCCGTAGGAAGTGTTTGCGACATCGCGGGGCAGCGTTTTAAAGTAGCTCTGCGTGGACAGCCTGCTCACGAACTCAGCAGGGTCCGGGTTGAGCTTGCCGTTGTGCAGAGTGTGCGAGCCGTTGGGGAGCGGGTCCAGCAGAGGCCCGTTGGTCATGGAGAACTTCCCCGTGGCGTCATGGCGGGAGCGCAGGCTCCCCTGGTAACTGGTAGTGGTGGTGGTCAGATCGGGCTGGATGGTGAGCAAGTGGGAGTTCTCTGTTAAATTACAAAAATGGAAACAGACAAAAGCAAATTGTGTGAATGTCTGAGTGACGGGTGGGTGTGTGGGATTTTTCTACATCACAGAGACAGGCCTCACACTCTGTGAAGCTGTTGCAACAGGCACAGAAAACAGAAACAAACACAGAAAGAGACACATGGCGCAGAAAACAGAGCACTCACACGTGCACACTCTTGACAAACACAAACACAAGTTACACCAAAAGCCAGTCAATTCCCATCATCCCTCTTTCCCTCCCCTTCGCTCTCTATCGCTGTCTGTCTCTTTAGCAACCACACAATCAATTCCAACCAGAACTCAGATACAGCTTAGCATCCAGAATGTATAAAAGCTTTTTTTTTCTTTTCCTCTCCTCGGTGAATCACAGGCACTGCAACCCCGCTCCCCATCTCCATCCAACTCAGACAGTTGTATTTCTATTACTTGCTGTTAAACCTCTGAGGCTCTACGCAGGCAGTAAACAGAGTGGGTACATTTCCTGACAATGAGGTGGTGGCGAAAACATAATGTGTCAGGCAGACGAATAAACAGCTCGTACACGCACACACACACGCACACAAACTCACGCACCCACCATAATAAATCTTGCTTAGACCACAACCCACTGTAAACACATCAATCTGCCTTCACAACCACAGACGGGATTGGTGCTTCATTATCGACGGGTGCTGCACAGTCACGGTGAGGAGACGGACAGATCGACAGATGCACAGACGAGGGTAGAACAAAGAACAGTGTCCTACTGCTGTGGGGGGGAGGCCTGCGTGGCCGCGGTGCCCACACACCTGGCTTGCTGGGCTTAATGCCCATGGGCTGGAAGCCAGTGGTGAGAATGGAGGAGTCGGCCACGTCAGCGTCCAGGCCATCCTTCTTGCGCCGGTAGACCAGGACGACCACGATGAGCAGCAGAGTCAGACACAGGGCCACCGCCACCATGCCCACGTACAGAGCCACGTCCTCGGCCCCACTCACGGCTGGAGGAGGACACAGAAGAGAAGTTACTAATCAGGAAAAAAAAACATTTGATCAGGTTGTTGATTGAGCAAAACACTCCCAGTGAACGGAAAAAGTACAACTAAAGAAAAAGTGTTTCTTCAACAGATTTCATCACATCTGAATAGAACTCAAATGGATGGATTTGTTTTCATTTTAAACTATTTAAATAAAACCTGGTTTCATATTAAGTGATGCTGATTAGGAATTTGCTAGAGAGCGACAGGTGAATCCTATCTTTTTTAAACTTCCATTTTCACATCTCCTTCCAAGTTTATTTGTGCAATCTATCTCGTGTGCAGTTTGAAACCAGCAGTTATACAGGCTGCCTTCGGGTAGTTTGATCAATTCTGTTTGTTTTTTTTCTTTTTGCATGAAATTGTTTGCTCACGAAATACCAGTAACCATCAGCCTTGAGACAAAAACAAAGCAATCTACACACCTCTTAGTTTATGTACAGCACATTGATAATTTATACTGTCCTCGAGTTTTGTTTTTTTCTATATCTTTTTCTGGGTTTCAAAACCCTTCACAACCTGTTTTTGAAAGGCTGAGAAAACTCGATGTACCCTACACTTTAAAAAAGACCAGCAGATCATTAATGTTGTAGTTTAAAATGAGGCAAGTTTCACGGGTTTTCATTGCACCTCCTCTGAAACCTGCGAATGGATTTCATTAACCTGGGTGCGGTAGGTTTGACGACACAGCTTCTTAACTGCTATGACACGCTTCAGGCTGCTTGAGCAATGTTATCCTGTATCTTTAGTGCCTTCAGGAAATAAATAGGTGAAGCAACCCGAGAAACAAGCCGTTGTTTTAGTCGCACGTATGTGGAGGGAAATTGCTTGGGACAGACATTTTTAGCTCCTTGGGAGTTGCTTTTGCAGCACTGATGTTACTTTCTGCAGCATTTCTATGCAGAAGCTGCAGCTTGTGGGAGCAGTTGTACAGTGTGGTGCAGCGAGGCAGCAGTAAGATTATCTGTGACTGTCTGTGGTCACGAGATCATCTGTGAGCCCCTCTCACTTTACGAACTCAGACCACAGATGTGAGGCCACGATCAAAGACATGGTCTCAACGGTCCACGGCCTATCTGTCTAAATGTATTGCCGCCTTTTGGAGTTGATTGGTTGTCATTTCAGGTAATAGGTACAATTTCAAAGAGGATCAAATGTTAGATGGTCCAAATATGTCAAAACAATCCTTGGGGGTGGGGGTGGGGGGTTCATACATTTGCACAGTACATTCTGTGGAAGAGTGGGACTCGATGGCCTCTTTAACAACATAGAACAAGTCAAATAATACTTAGTTTTCACTCCGTGCTGCTCGACTTTATCCCTGGTGGTTCACTACAGCTAAAATGCTGCTTTGCTTTAAAGTATATCTAAAAACCAAAAAGGTAGACTGAAAAGGGAGACGAGTTGGAGTAATAGAACAACAGTCAATTCCTTTCGCGGTTGCTTTACGCAATCTCTGCACTATAGACGTATATATAAGACCAGCATGTTACTCCCTCTCCTGTTTTTTTATCTCCTTCCACACATGCACACACACACACACACTCATGGGAAAAAGATGGAAAATGACGGATTGAATGTCTTTCTCGCAAAAGCATAGGAGTGTCTTCCTCCCAGAAGTACAGTATGAAGATGACAGCTGAGCCCAGACAAACATCAATGTGTGTGTGTGTGTGCACTCGGCGCGTTTGCGTGTGTGTTTTCAGGAGAATGGGATTTGCCACGGCTGTCTCCCTGGGCCGGGGGAATTTGGTGGCGGAGGTGGAGGATGCTCCCGGGGCCTTTATGGAGGGCCATTGTGCCGGGGAGTCACGGGGGCGTAGCGCTGTCAACCGAACACAGTCAAGGAGGGGACAGACTGAACGGTGCAGCTTTGAGGGATGGAGAACAACAGCAAAGGTTAGTGCTGCAGGCTGGCGTGTGGTGAGCTGACAATAAAAGTAGGAGGACAGAAGTAGGAAGAGAGGAGCAAATGTACATGAAAGGATATCAGAATTAAAGAAGCCCACAGTAAAAAAAAAAAAAAAAAAAGAAAAAAAAGGACTAATGGGAGGACAGCGTGTGTCTGCGACTGACAGCATGCAGGATTTGCATTTCTGCGGTAAGCAGCACGTCCAAAAGGTTTGTGTCAAAATCAACCTGATTAACATCAAATGCGTCATGTTCTGATGAATATTTGCAGACTTTCATGGTGTTTTTTTTTACCCCCCCCACTTCTGTGGGATCCTGCTGCCTGACGAGAACCGCAGTCATCCTTGGAAACACCGATTTGACAAGTTTTAATTGGTGTTGGTAAATCTGTGACATGAGAATGGCACAATTAAATTAGATGAGTGCTAACAGTGGGAATTCAGCTAAAGAAAGTATTCCAATGTTCACTGCATGGCTCTCATATCTCGCTTCATCTCTTTTCATCTGTTTGTCCTTGCCTTCTTCCCTTTTCCCTTGAAAAATTGATTTCATCGGACAAAGCTGCCTGACAGACCCAAGTCTTTAAGAGAAATGCCAGAATCTATTTCATGGGTGATTATCTCAGTACAATCTGATACTTTAAGTAGCGGGATTATATGTAGCTAACCTCCACGACGGCTCTCGCTAAAGCCAGAGATCTCTTGACATGTAATCAATCGTGAATGACTGGCTGAAGATAAATACAATATTGTGTGTTTTGTTCTCGACATTACAAAACGGCATCCACACAGAACATACTTAAAGCATGACTGGTCTTGTGGGGACGTATACTACTCATTTCCTACGCCTTCCCATCCTGCCCATTTACCTGCCTGAGCTCTCTCTTTCGACCTCCCTCGTTGTCTGCCTCTCCGCTCGGGGCGGCGTTGAGGTGCTTAACCGCAAGCAGCCTGGCTAACACCTTCCACCTTCCACAATGAGCTCCAGGAAAGGAGCAGAGACTGCGGCTGAACCTCTCATTAAAGTTCTCCAATCCAATTGTCTTGGCGAGGCAAAGGCCAGATGACGCAGTGATATTTGAACTTCTGCAGTCCACTGAGAGATGTGCAGTCTGAGTAAAGACAAAACAACACCTGTCAAACGAGGAGACAACCAACTGCTTTCTAATGATTAGCTAAACATAGCCTTTGATTGGCCAGCGGCTGTTTACTTTTTAAGGGCAGGCCAAAGACACCCGGCTCACCTTAGATGCAAAGATCCGGTATCTCGGCTCTTCCTTTCCCCCCTTGCACACACCATTCTTGCACCCAGACAATAAAGTCAGTCAATCAGTCGACTGTCTCTGTCTCTCTCTTTCTCCTTCCCCCTCTCGCTTTTGCACTTCCTCTGTTCGCTCTGTAATCTCTGGTGGCTTATCAGAGCATCTCTGAGTGAAGTTTTTATCTGACCCACCAGGTGTCACAGTCAAACGATCCCGATGCTCACTACAACCCTGACCAGCAGACCGCTCTCGGATCCTCCTGGCCCTCACTCATTGATTTTCATGATGCCCGCCAATAATTGAAAGGACATCCATCACACTTTAATTGACATAGCTAATCAGGTTTTATAATTGGATGGGCTTTACTTTAGTCCCTCTCCAGCGTGCCCTCTCTCTTCCTCTATTTCTCTGCACACTTTCTGTGTACCAATTTACCTCTCTTCCCCTCTGCTGCAACGTCACTCCGTTGTTCACTTCCACTCGACTTAATTGCAGGCAAAGAACTTTTGAATCTCTTTGCGTGTGACCTCTCGTCATGACTGACATCCACCTGCAGATAATCTGTCCAAGTGATGAGTTTTTTCTCTCTTGCACAGTTGACCCTTGGCTGATCTCGGTTTGCTCTTCTCTCGCCGAAATTTCAGTGGAGCTCCTCAGACTTGCTCCAGGGCAGCCCGGTTAAGGATCAGTTTCTGGCTTGAGATGGGTGGGTATAATTCATCTCCTCTGTGGCAATGTATCTGGCTCCTGCTGAAGTTTGGACTCTTGCTCTATTGGCAGTCAGCACAATGTCCGGACCTGATAGTCCTAAACACTCCCTCTCTCTCTCTCTCTCTCTCTCTCTCTCTCTGCTCCCTTTTCTCTCCTGCATTGATAAATAAGAGCTTCGGAGCCTGCTGTGCCTCGTTCCAGGGCATTTATCAGAAGACCTGAGAATATATTTCATCCCATGGCCAATCCTAGTCACTTGCCCGAAGATGAATAACACCGGAGTTCCTAAGGTCAGGGAAATATGGCTACTAAAACTCTCAAAGTGAACGTGACCATTACTATCTCCACAATACAGTCGTCCCATCCCTCAGCAAGTCCCGGTGAAATATGGTCGAAAATAAATGCTTAGCCGTTTTTCATGCGGCACCCTGACCCTGCTCTGACAAACAAACCCGTGACAAAAACATCAGCCGCCTTGTCGCCAAAATTGGCCCCCTAAATTTAAAAGGAGACTAAAGACAAATTAATAGTTTGATGTGCTTTGCACAATCAGTTGTGACACCCCCCCCCCAAAATGGGATGCGGCTGCAAATTAAGTTCATTACCTTCATTACACACATTAAGCCAAATAATTGTTTTTATGTTGTCCTAATTTCCTGTGCCTGAGAATATGAACATGATTCTCCCCTCTATCCTCTCTGTGCCCTCTAACACCTGTCTGCCATTTTAGCTCTGGCATGCAGCCAATATGTTGATTATTTCCATGCACAGATTTTGCATAGCTACATCTTGGGCTTCACTTGTTTGCTTTGTGAAAATGATCCTACCTGGGTCAGATCTGTTTATCATTGAGCTGTAACACAACGCTCTGTGCCTCACGCGCTTTATAATCCAAGCAATACCCAAAACAATAACCTTGTCTAACGTATGTCATCTCTGGCTTAATGAGGAAGATTAGTGATGTTCGTGAGGTCCTCCGACAGAGGACAGCTTTTGCTGCAGAGTCACTTTGGCTCACTCTGCAGTTGTTTTGTTCGATTACACTGGAGGAAAAGGGTGCCTTTTGTTTCGGGAGGGGGGGGAAGTTTTCCATTTCAGCTAATAGCCTGCAGACATGGTTGAAGTATGGGAGTTGCTGACAAGCCAAAACCATCTTGCTATTTCGCTTATTATAATACTTCACACAGCAATTGTCTATGGAAACGCATCTGCTGGGAACAGATTGGGATAGGCATTCTTCAGAGGCCGGCGTTCTGCTCTGCACTGTCAGAGCAAATACTGAGTGACTGTGCCTGTGTGTGTTTGCGTGTGAGGAACAATGACTGGCATCTTTGTGTATATATCTTGCCTCTCTAGGGAGGAGCTGCTGACCTTTGATGATGGGCCGACAGAGCTCGCTGGCTCACTGCGCCAGACGAACTCAGTCATTGGCTGCACAACACACGCGCGCATGCCCATACTCGCGTAGTGCTAAAATACATAGCCGATGCAACATTCACATACAGCACATCTCAGCAGATGCTACGCAACGCCAACCCCCCACTCACCCCTCTGCATGCATCGGTCCATTTGATCACATCAGTCAGTGCAAGATACATAATTCAGTTTATTAATTCACAAGCCCATGTCAACTGAATCCCTATTAAAAGTCAGTATTTGCCACGCACATCAGCCAAAGAGCACACTGCGCATAACATTTTTTTCTTTCTTTCTTTTTTCTTTTACAAGACAACACTCTGATTCTCATTGTTTTTTGACAGGAAGCTGCAATCCCTGCCTGTCTTTGATATCTGTAGGGAGCTATAGAGCACTCTCTTCATGTCCATCTGGTCTGCAACGGACCCTGCGGTGGCACTTTCCACTCAGCTGCCGGCTCGGGCTGTACAAGCTTTGTGGTTTCAGATCCTGACAGTATGCACATGCTCTATTAATGACACACCGGAGAGTGCCACCGCAGTGTGAGCCAATTGACATAAAGAAAAAGTAATACATTCTGGTTATTCCGCAAACCTATACATGCTTTCTATGTGCACAACGTCCACATGCATGCATCACAGAGGACACAAACACCCCTGCCATGTGTGTTTTCACAGTCGATTTGACCCGTGTCACTGTATCTGTCAGGTCATGTTTTAATCAAAGAAAGGACGCTTTAATTTGCAGGTCTATTAATAGGTCACGGAGCAACACAGCCTCATCCCACGTGACAAGGCAGTGTATTATCTTAGCAGCAAGTGTGGTACCTGTGGTAATTAGGAATAATAATCTGAAAAGGTCACGCAGGTGGGAATGAGCCTGTTTTGGGCTGCAGATGAATATGATGAAATGGACATTTTTCCTTTATGAACCTTTTCTTCTATGAGATCAACTCAACATCCAGCTGCTGTCACAAGGAGAGATAGAGTGATTATTAGATCTGACTTAGATTTATTTATTTATTTTCATTATTTTCTTTTTATGTCTCAATACATTTTCCCGTTTTGGCTAAAAGCCTATTGCTTTTTTTAGCTGCGTGTTTTCTGGCTAAAGCTCACAAATGTTGCTTTGGACACATTTATGGATTTTAAACTGCTCATTTGCCTCCCATCAGCTCGGTTATAACACAACACAAGCATTCGTCCTTTGATCCTACCGCCAAAAAAATGTCTAAGAGACATCTGAAACGGCTGTTCCTCGGAGCTGATCGGTGAAAGTGTGGTTTGCAGGATGTGGGCGGTGGTGAACTCACTCTGTGGGCACTGTTCGCTGGTACAGTTTAGAGACTGGTAGTCAAGCCCTTGACATTCTTTCCCCCCGGTGCCAGGTGAGGGTTGGGTGCAGTCCCTGCTCCTCCACATCGAACAGTCTGCACCACACGCCGACCACTTGCTCCACTCGCTCCAGCCTCCATCTACTAGAAACACATGATAAAGAAACAAACACGAGTGAGTGCAACCACACATCGAGATACAAAAAAAAAAAAAAAAAAAAATCAAACTGATTCACTTCAAACACTTATATTTTAGTTCACAGGAAAAAAACTATTGATCGGAGGACATGCTGAACAGTTTCAATAAACCAAGCTAGAAATCCACTTGACAAACAGCGTGATCTGTTCAAGCTCGACTTGGTGAACTTCAGACGCAACAGCAGTGTGAAAGCAGTGGTGTCAGATGAGAACAAGTTGTGGAATATTTGTTGCCATTCTGTGCAAATGTACTTGCTCTAAAATGGGAACCTGGGAAGGAAAAGCTTATAAAGACATGCAAATCCACTTGCACACACTCAAATCCAACAGCTGCACAGAGAAACCATCGCATGTCGAACTGCTGAGGAGAGCCATATTGTCCCTATTCTGATTTCTTTGTTTACTTTCAACATGGAAATCAGATGCAACTAAGTAAAACCTCAACGGTACGCAGGTAGTGGAGAGGGTGCTGCTGACTATTTGGACATGAGTGTTGACAGCTTGTCGACATATGGGTCCGAATGTTCATTATTTGCATTAGATAAGAGATTTAACTTTAAAATTTGTTGCAGACGATTACATACGAACTCAAATATCCCTGATTATAGTTTTCACATCAACATTTCTTGTTACAGTATATAAAATATGACTTGGTTTACATTCCTTGGGAAACAGCATGCGACTGTAGTCGCGGCATGGCAGGTCACAGTGTGTACGAATGCAAGTCACAATCCAAGCAGCCTCACTCAGAACAGAGAAGAGCGGACATTACATCTGCAGAAGAACTTCAAACACCCCACCATCAGCGCCAGCAAAATGAAACAAAGGAAAATGGACATGTAATAGTTCTGAGCACGCCTGGCCGTAAGAAATGTCAGCAGCTCTGCCACACGCCCAAAAAAAGCAGGCCATTTTGAAAAGGTGGGGGTAATTTGGCATTGTGGCTGGTGGGTGTGGAGGCTCTAAGTGATACTGAGTGACACAGCGTCAGGCTTGGGGAAGGTTACCATGGGGCTAATGGGAAAAAGAGCAGTAATGAGCTCTCAGGGGGGATAAAACACCACCGTCTCGCTCTTCCTCTCTCCCAAATGTAAGGTTGAAGGGGACCAGGCGAGCAAGGCGCACACGCACGCGCGCGCGCCACACACACACACACACACACACACACACACACACACACACACACACACACACACACACACACACACACACACACACACACACACACACACACACACCTCCATGACAGCAGCACCCCTTCCCCAGACTGACCTCAGGGCGAGGAAACCTTTGTGCTCATTAATCCTTGCAATAAAGAGTGCAGGACCTGTGACCCCCAGAGAGCAGGTCTGACCCACAACAGGTCAGAGGGTTAGATGTTTCTGAAGGTGAAGCAACCTATTATTGCATAACTGGAACGTGTAAGGATTTTTGTTGTTGTTGTTTTCAAGCAAACCCCCAATCGGAAAGCCAGATAATAGCCATCATGAGTGTGGAGAACCTCAGGTGTGAATGAAATCGTATTACTACAAAAGTCTGCATGCTTGTCCGTGTGTGTCCTGAACCGACTGCTTTGAGAATTTGAGGGTATTTAAGCGTGCGGTGGGACGCTGACACAGCTCAGGCTTTTTTGCAGTTGGATCCATTTGGCAGAGAGAGCAGAACCAATCAGATAATTGTCCTTGTTTGGCATTGAGTGGACCCATCCGTGGGCCAGTGGGCTGATTATCTGGGCTGGGAATGAGAATGATTGAATAGCGAATTACATCCTAATGAATATATTATGTCGCCCCTCAGTTTATCCACACCACTGTGAAATAAAGAGATGAGATCAACATCTGCCCTGATGAGGTGATGAATTTCTACTTCTCTTTTCCACCACAAAGCAAGACTAATGGCCATGCAAATAACATTTTCAAACAAGAAGATTGGTGTGGAAGCAAAGTGATGCTCATGAGAATGCGGATGAGATACAAGCTTGGCGACCCAAGGCGGAGGGAAAAATCAAAAGAAGGATGAAGATGCACAAACAGTCCTTGATGGCTCGTCTTTGAGAAACACCTCCCTGCACGTTTCACATTTTTCAGAGAGAAAGGAGGCTTTACGCGACGGCAGAGAGCTAAGAAATATAAGCGTAGAAACCTCTCTTTCATGGCTCCTTGATAGACAGTTGAAGTCACAATAGATTCAGTGAAGCAAGAAGTATTTTTTGGTTTACCTTTTGAAAATTGAAGACTGACATTAGACCACAACCACACCCTTTTTTACTTTGTCTGGATCCACATAAGAAAATTGGACTCCACAGCCTTAGTTTTCCTTATAAAATCCCCAGAAGGAGATTGTTAGAGCTACTGCAAAAAGGCACCACAGCTGATTTTCAATCATGCAGCACCACAGGTTTCAGGTCAGGCAGGTCTCGGAGGAGGGACAGTAATACAATAACCCAGTGGCAAGCCCCCATTTGGACATGTTGCCAAGGGGAGAGGCAAAAAGAATCCAACCATTCTTTACAGGTCGGTGGCAGCGCCTATTTCAGGGTTTTCTGTTCAAAATGACAATGGCTGCTGATGGACACAGTCCGAGATCATCGAGCCCCTACGGTTTCAATGTCCTTGAGGGGAACACAAGGAGGAAGACAAGCGCCACCGAGACCAGCGGGCTGCCTCCTTTGCTCCCACTGACCAGTCAATACACGTGTGTGTGCACGGTAACCACTCCTGTAACCACTGATCAAAGGCTAACGGAAAAAAAACCCAGAGAGAAGGCGCAGAGCCATGTGGTGTGTTAATAGCTTCGCCACCAAATGTGGATGACGCCAACAGCGATTAGTCACCATACCTCGATCTGTAAGTCTGACAACAATAAAACAGAAATCACAAATTCTTTCCCTCTGATCGCGGTGTAATCAATAACTCGACTTAGCAGGAATTAATCCCTGATGTTTACTAAACCCCCAAACAAACTAAAATGAGTCAAAATGATACACGAAGAGGATGAGCTAAAACAAATGACACCACATGATTAAAACCAATGCAAGGCTGTCACCAGATGGAGACTGGATTTTCACACTGAAGTGATGTGTTCTCCGTCTCCTTACACACAGTCTCTACTTATTCCATTTTAAAAATATGAAGTCTCCAAAGGAATCGATGATAACATCTAGAAATGTATGGTGACTCACTTCCAGAGCTGATTTAGACTTTTCGCCCGCAGTGCAGACAGTAGACATATGTGTGCTGACTTGCACGTGTACAGCGCACGCGCGCACGCACGCACGCACGCACGTACACACACACACACACCCAAATACACCAGCCCTGAGTCTGTTTATTTTCCATCTAGTGGAAATCTCAAGACTCCTCCTGGCAAGCCTGAGGGATCAGCCCATCATTTAAATAATTCACACGAGGTTGAAATTTCTTCAGGTTGTTTGGTGTTCCCTCTCGTGTCGAACAACAGCTCAGCTCATTTGTGTGGAGTAGATGTCATCATGCAGCTCGCCACACGAGGGGGATTAACTATTTGCTGTTGGCCCAGGTGTTTGCGTTTGTTGGAAATGTTGGCGCGGCCTGGCATTTTGACTGTTGGCTCAGGACACAAGTCAGTGTGGGTCAAAGTCAATGAAGGAGCGAGGGATGGACTGCAGAATCATATGGGATGCTTCGGTGGGATGGAAACAAAAGAGACTGCGAAGGCAGAGTGAGAATAGAGAAATGGAGATAAGCCCTTGCATAGTTTGGCTACTCGCTGTCTTAAGTGTTGATCTGCTCTGCTCTGAGCCTCAGGCTTTAGCCTCAGCCGCCTCCTCCTTTTCCTCCTCCTCCTCCTCCTCCTCCTCCTCCTCCTCCTCCTCCTCCTCCTCCACAGCTCCCTGTGTCTCTCTCAGCATGGAGCCCATCTGATCTGCCACACAGGCCTCTGCCAACTCTCATTAAACACTTTGGAGACTTAGACAAAAATACAGATGAGCCTCTCTAGCTTCACACTTTCCCAATGAGAGGTGGAAGCGCACATTTAGATAGAAGAGTCATCGCAAGCAGACACACAAGGGAGTTGTGTTACTGAGCAGGCCCTCGATGTCAGTTCATGGCAGTAGATATAATGTGCGCGTATGCAAATATGTCGGTGCAACTCCGAAGAAACCGTTCTGCTTTTTCAACGTGAAAGAAGAAATGGCCACCGGCAGCTAAACAAGCGATACAGAAAACCTTAGCAGAGAAATGCGTGGATAAATAATCACTGCCCTTCTGTGTTGTTGGGCCCAAACACAAAATTTATCTGTTTCCAGGGAATATTCATTCAGCTGATAGCATATTTTATTCTTTGAGTATGAATAGAGCAAGTCTAGGAGGCCATTGACATGTTTAAGACAAAACAGACTGAAACTCCAAATTACACTGAGTAAGCAGCTCAAAACAAAATCATTTTCTACAGCACCATTTCAAAGATTTAGCACTGCAAGTTAAATGCGCTAGAGAGCTAATAATCAACAAAGAATCTCGGTCTAGATAATTAATGAACTCTTGAAACACGACCAGCATTAAATCATGCAATTTTCAAACCGCAGCTCAAAAACAAAGGCGGCATAGAGGGGAAATAAGCCTCTCAAGGCCAGGTTAAAATAAAATGAAATGAAATGAAATGAAAAACACTACTTCTGAATTCAAATGTCAGCTGTGTCTAAATAAATAACACAATGTCTATCTGCAGGTTCACCCCCCCCCCCCCCCCCCCCCCCTCAATGGAAGCCTTATTTTTCTCTGAAATGGACTGAAATCACCATCTCGACTCAGGAAAGCCATAAGTACGCCTGCAATTAAAGTTGTTATTATGACTGCGGTGATGCTCTCTGCGAGGCTCATCTGCTGCCCCTCACTGTGACTCCTATACCAGAGTGTCTACTCATGCATTCAGGCTGGTGATTCATACATGTATTAATCATGTGTTTGATGAATCAAAGTGAGGAGGACTCATATGCATATAAGGGGGATTGCCATTGGTGGGGTCGTGCGTGTGCTGGGTGACAAAATGAAGGGAGCTGCCAGTTCATCTTAGGGGAGACTTCAAAGGCAAGTGTGTGAGTACACAAGAGCCTCGGTGCCACTTGCGATGGGATGTAACAGCTCATCATCCCGGGGCTGTGGCGTGCTGGACTTTGGCCCTGGGAGAGCGGGGCAGCTCGGTCCAGGTGCAGACAGCCGGGCCTGTCTGTGCCAACGCATGTTAGCGGTCTGAGACAAGAAACAGGTGAGGGAAGGAGGTGGGATCCACAGGGTCGCGCTGCACGTCAAAAGAAAAAAAGAAGAAAGACATTCGTTCAACTGAAAAGTCTCAGTGAACAATCGCCATAGAACTCCAATTGTTGTCTCAGCGCCCTGAAGGTTAAAAATGACACGATATGTCCTCGTGGAGCAAGAGAAAAAAGAAATGAGGGAGGGGTCTGGGCTAACAATAGCAGCTCGGACTGACATTAATCTCTTTAAGGTCATGGAGGTCAGTATCCTGCTTTGCTGTGGAGGAATGTCAAGCATCCCTGGGCACCCCTTTAATTACGTTACTAGTTGCTCCAACTTCAATAATTCCAAATCCATCGAGATCCTGACGGTGCGTCATCCATTTGTATTTCCTTTGTCTTCTTCGTCCTGCTGTATTCCAGTGGGCCATGTTACTTACACTCGTGCTTGACATCCCGTGATGTCTTTACATGGGAGCTGTGTAACACAACACCCTGATTCACAGAGGAAGATAACCTCTGTTTTAGGCAGGGAGAGGCTGTCACTGCCAGCGGTGTTGTATTTCCCTCCCTGCTATTTACCGAGCGTGGGAGATTTCTCCTGCGGTCAGCATGGCTGCAGCGCCCCAACAAGAAGTCTGCACACTGATGTGCTGGCAGCCAAACAGCCAGCTCTTGTACACACGCATATGCACGCACGCACGCACGCACGGACACACACGCACACACAGGGTTTCTCTAGTTCTGGCTCACTTTTCCCTTTTCTGTCTCACTCACTCTCTCACCCTCTCACCCGGGGCTTTGTTCCTGCCTTCCTTAGACTGTATCTGATTCCATCTGTCTCTATCCCTGCTTTCACCTTACACCTCCTCCTTCCTATCCCGCTCTCTCTCCAGCTATCTCTCCCTCTGTCAGGGGGCTAATGTGGGACTGCAAATGAAGCAGCTTGACTTCCATCTCAGGCTACCAGGGATCAATATGTGTTGCTCACTATCAGGCAGGACACTCTATGCCTTTCCACCGCTCTCACAGGGGAGGACGGGCAGGCAAATAAAATGCCCTCAACTCCTCACACATGAACATGGCACACACACACGCACATGCACGCACGCACGCACGCACGCACGCACGCACGCACGCACGCACACACACACACACACACACACACAACAATAACTCAGCTTTTTATTACCCATATTTACGACATAACTTGAGCAGCAAATAACACCAAATATACTAGTGTAATACAATACCACAGCTTGGACTATGTCTCTTAAAGCAGACATGTCTGTGGAATAACAGCAAGGTCTGTACAAAGTGCAGAAGATAAAGAGATAGGTGAACAAAGCGTGATAATAATAAATCACTTTCTGAATGAGGCCTTACTGCGCAGACTAATAGGCACTGACACTGCTGTGGAAGCGGTCTAATTGCAGGAAGCAACAGAAGCTTGGCGTCTAAGGAAAGACTTTGAGGTGCTGGCAGGAAAAAGGCAGCCAAAATAAAGATGAATTGATGACTTCTAGATGCAAAAAAAAAAGAAAAAAGCCAAAAAGAAGCCACAGGAAGCCAAGCGCCACAGGACAAACAGGGTTGCCTGGGAGTTACCTGGACAGGTGGCCACACAGGCACTTTTCTGGACGTTCTGCCCCTCACACGATGTGCCTCCATTCAGTGGCGTGGGGTTGGTGCAGCTCCGACTCCTCTTCTGCCAGCCACGCCCACACACGGCACTGCAGGACGACCAGGTGGTCCACGTGGACCAGCCGCCGTTGACTGTCAGACCAGCACCAGGGGGGAGGGGGAGGTGAAGATGTGAAGTGGGGTGGGGAGGAAGGTTGGAGGAAGGGATGGGCGGATGGATGGATGAAGGGACAGAGCAGCCAGGATTACCCGACATGCAGTAAGGATAAAAGGTGCGCTGGAATAATCATGACTGCTGTTACACACTTTGGTTCTGCACTGCGAGGGGAACAAATGGAAGAGCGGCAGCAAAGGAGCTGCTTTCTGCACCTGAGTTGGAATTACAGTCAACTGCGGGGAAAACAAAATGGCCTCAACAGAGAGAAGAAAATAATACATTCACCATTTTTCACTTTTATCTCTGAGGAGGACATGGCAAAGTAACTAGTGGATACTCGGAATACGACTCCACTCAGAAAATTCAAGAAAATTATGCAAAACGCTCATAATGAAGTCAAAAAACTGTAAAGTCATGCCACCTAAAGCCAAATGCACATGGTGGAACATGCATGAATTAACAACTCAATCTCTGGAAATGCCAAGACATTATAAAAGAATGAAAAAATAAAAAATAAATAAAAAAATTAAGGTTACTCCAGTAATTCAAGAGGTGTCCTTCACACATCCATCACTGATTTCACACCATTCTTGGAACTGAAATATTCTTTAAATTGTCGAGAACACCACGGTATAATTTATTCCTCTTTTTTGTTTGAAATTGAAAGTTCAGACAGCCCGGAGGAAATAAAAAAAAAGAAAGAAATAAAAAAAAAAAAAAAAGGAACTATTTTCTATTATTGCCGCTGAAGCATTGCCTGGGCTTTAAACATCAGTGGTCTGTCACATGATTGGTTCCGTATCTCTCCATCAGTGCAGGTAATGACATCAAATCACACCGGTTCACTTCCTGTATCTACTGTTTCCCTCTGCTCACACGGCACACCTATCCCTGATTTATTGACTTGAATGGCGCTGTCGCTCCCTCTCTGTACATACTCGCCTTCTAATTTCCACCTAACTCTCTCCCGTGCTTGTCGTGGCTGAATCATTTCCTTGCCCTCTCCATGCGATTGATTGCCCGCCACAGTGAGGTAAATTGCCAGGCAACTCGGCCCCTGATTACCTCTTAGCACAGAGTGCAGTCACACCAGCCGGGCCTTGTTAAAATGCATCTCTGGCCCCCCGTTGAACTCCCTTTTTTGAAAAGTAGCAGTTATTATGACTTGCTACAGCTAGCTGGATTAACTAGCATGGTACACTGTGATTTCTCTGCGAACAGAATTTCTCCCTTTCAGCTCATTTTTACAGCAAACGCAAATAAACAGCTTGTTTTTTTTTGTTTTTTTTTCCTTTCTTCTTAATACCACACTGACTCTCAGACAATACGGCGATGGTAAAACATGGTTCATCTGATTGTGATGGGAGGAAATTTAATTGCACATGCATTTGTGGCGTCTACAAGTGCAAATTTATTGTTTGACGAAACAAGAGAGGCAAACAATAAGACAATTAAAGCTCCCCCAACCACATTTAATTCAACTGTGAATTGTTTTATCACATCCTTGAAGAAGAAGAAGCTAATTCATTAACTTTAACAACGGGGATATGTATTTATATATATTGTCAAAATGTTGGAGGCTTAAATGAGTGTACGATAACATGTCCTTTCAATGCAGGACTCAAAAGGGACACGTTTTATTTGAAACGTTCACAGTGAAAATGACTAGGTATTCAATCATGTCTTTACAGACATTCGTGGTTGAAAAACATGTTGCACTTAAAAAGTAATTTAAGTGTTGCTCCACCAAAAACTTAAAATACAACAATACAAGTGTCCTTTATATTACTATGGTGAATTATCGCTTTAATGTTTCATTTTATATAACTGCTGTGAGAAAGGTAACTCCAGCCTTAATGGTCGAGCAGTGCAACTGAGACAGGAGCCTCGTCCCATTTTAATAAAATAATGTCCACCTTTTCAGACAAGGTCCATAAATTATCCCCAAATCTCAAATGCAAATGGCTTTTTTTTTCCCCCCTCAGTGAAAAGAATGGATTATTCCAGTACACTGCAATTTTATAATTGGAGCCAACACAACAACAATATTACACGTGCAATTATGAAGACAAAAAATAACAACAAAGAAGCTGTGCACTATCTTGCTTTTTCATCTCTGGCTGCTAATGAGTTGTTTTGTATATTACATGTTTTTGTATGTTCCGTTTCAACAATAAAACCGTCTGAGCAGCACTGGGAAGCTCTCCCTTGTGAGACCAAACATCTCTGACCAGCCAGAACATGGGACTCCCAACGTTAAGCAGGAGGTCCTGGAAGCACCGCGGTGGGACCTTCATGCGTCATGCTTCGATTTCCAGCAAATCCCACAGATGCTTGATCAGGCTGACATTTTAAAGACTCTGCAGTGCGTGTAAACATGTTGAACTCTGTGCCCGTGTCTCAACTCTTTAACCCATTCATAAACGTTTCATGCTTTATGGCGGGATGCATTATAAGACGCCGCAACCATAAGGGAATACCGCTGCCACGAGGAATGTATGTGGTCTGCAGCGATGGTTTACACCAGCGATGCATGTCAAAGTATCATCCATAGTAAATTCCAGAACCCGAGGTTTCCCAGAAGAGCTTCACTCAGAACGTCATGCTGCCTTTCCTGGCTTGAAAATTTTCCACTTGTCAGTGCTGCTGCTGCTGCTGCTGCTGCTGCTTGCTAAGTAAATGACGCACATGCACCTGATGGTTCACATGAAGGTAAAGGAAGTGTGATTCATCAAGCCACTGGACCACTCGGATGCTCGTACGACCACTTTTCAGTGCATTCGGTGGTCGAGCGGATCAGCATGAACACTCTGATGGCTCTGTGGCTACGCGGCTCCATCTAAAGCAATCTGTGTGATGACACCTTTTTATCAGAACCACCATTAATCTTTTCAGTGACAGTCGTGGAAATGGACCGACATCTGCTTTCTATGTCGCTCACCGAGTTTTTCAGCTGCGACTTTGTTTGCTATTGCTACTAGTACTGCTGCTACTAGTACCACTAACAATACTATATTCACTTCAGTTAAAACTTAAGTAAAAAGCTTGTTACCTTTATTTGTCATCAATTGTGACCAATGGAAGAAACCATAAAGTGCCTATTTAGATGGAGTAAAACAACAGTGAGTGGAGACATGAGTTCCTGTTATACCTACATATAGAGTAGTAGTAGAGTTGGCTTTGGTTGGGTTAAAAAAAAGAAAAAGAAAAGCTATATCAGATTAGACATAAAAAAAAACTATGCATTTTAAAGCAAACTTCATCAATATTTTCTCGTGCATGCAGAAGACGTAGCATCATCTGTCAGATTGTTGAAAAATATCATTAATCACATATGTGCAGAGTATTCTGGGTGATCCATAATAACAATCAAGATGACCCTGAAATTTACTGGCCAAACTAAAAAAAATTATAGTGTCTCTTTCCAAACAAAACTACAATGAATGACTGTTCATTTTCTGCCCTCGTGACCAGACAATCAAAGCTATTCACATGACCTATCAGTGCTTTTGTTGCCACTGATTGTGAGCATTTGAAGCTGCTACTATAAATAATGGTAAATCATCTGAAGTGTGTGAATACTCAGTGTAACCTCAGTTTGTGAACGGAAAAGGTGAACACATAGTATCTGAGTAGTGCCTTTTATTTATGGCATACCGGTCTCAGCTGATACATCCGATAAACACGAATTGCTGCTCTGCATTTACAACAAATCGTAACAACATATTTTATTCTGGCAACCTCAACAAAAAGCAGACCCTGTGTCAGAGATAATACATTGCGCACTCGCAAACTTGTTTTCATGAATCATTCCCACGTGACTTCCATCTCGAGAATTAAGCCAGGCTGTAATGTATGCAAAACTTTTGTAGTGCCAGTACCCGAGGAACCCTCTGTGATAGAAAATATGCTGTTTCTCTGCATTTTAATAAAGGTCAGTCTGCTTATCAAGCCAAGTCATTATTTACAGTTTGCTGTTAATTCAATTTTTCTTCTCATGCTGGATCCACTACAGAGGAGGAGGGAGATGGCAGTCCCGACATCGCAGACTGCCAGCTTTGTCAGAATGGCTGCCAGTAACATTTTAAGTTGCGCTAATTAATGTGCACATAGACTGCCATCTCTTTATGTATTTAAAAAAATTTTTTTTAATGAATGCAATTCTGATTAAGAAAATGACGTATCCATATTCTCACCATATGATTCCTGGCATCATAAACTTTCATTATAAAGACTTCAGTGTGAAATATAAACACTGGACAGGATCTGCACCGAGGTATCTTCCATGCAAGAGGACATGCGGAGGTTAATGTGGAAATGCTGGGACAACAATGGCAACATGCAAGCATAAAATGATCCAGCGCTCTTTTTGTGTTCGCACATTTTGAACCTCAGTCAATCCCAGACCTGCCATTAGCCTTTGTGCGCAGAGCTTTGACATCTGTTGAGAGAAGTCATCACCTACCGTAGACCAGGACTGTGGCCGACGTGCTTTTGCGGCGAGCAACAATGTTTTTAGCCACGCACGTGTAGTTGCCCGTGTCCGCCAGCCGGGCTTTTTTGATGACGAGATTATGGTCAGTCGTGATGAAAAAATTGGGGTCACTTGCTGGGTCGATCACATCCTCGTTTCTCTGCCACTCCACCTGAAAATATATTTCAGTGGTCAAAATTGACTGCAACTCAATAGAAACTGGCTCGTTCCACGGCGGTCAGACACGAGGTGGATGACAGACATCCACAGAAGCGGTGAGGTGCTCCTTCGCTGATGCAATCAAACAGACAAGTGGAAGAACAAAGTTGGATCGGTGTGAAACTGAGATGCAATTAATTTATTTATACATCACATTGATTTTAATATTCATCAGCTCTTTTCTAGGGGGATGCAGGCTTTCTTTTGGAGTTGTGGATCTATCTGTAGCCGATGGTGCTCTATGAGCGAACCGATCGTGCCTTGTGTAGTTTTTGTGCTCTCTTGCAGAAGCCAAAAGTGATGTTATTCCTTTTTTGGTGTACACTCAGACTGACTCGCTTGTTTTCTTGCTCTCACTTGACCCTATGCTGTCTCGAGAGAAGCCACGGTATGGCAGCAGTGTTGTCGGTATTACTGCCAGTTGCGATACCGCATATAATTGGGCTTTCTTCCTCTTGTGCGCTATCCCTGTTTTCTCCCGCGGTGACTTCTGCTCTGATGTTCTTTTCTGCTGAACTGCGGTTGGCACCTTCCTTCCCATTTCTTTGCAAACTGTCCCCACACTGTCGGGCCGTGATTGGCTAGTCTGCTGTTCCTGGTCTCTGGGCTGTCTGAGTGGCTGGCCTAAGCTCCTCTTGTGTTGTTATTAGAGCAGTTAGTGGCTATCTGGGACCGGGAGGATGCGGCGCACAAGGTGAAACATCTGGCCCCAGTCTGGTCCTCTGAACACAGATCCGCACACCGGAGAGGCGAGCAGATAGAGAAAAAGACTTGAGCGGAACAAGAGTGTGCGAGAGACACAGAGCACGGAGAGACGGCGCAGAGATATAGAATGAGATAAGGAGAGAGTGAGGCAAATAGACCCATTAATTATGAATAGGCCTTTAGAGATGCCAAATGGGGATTGAAGCCTCCAAGCCTATCCTGAGTGATGTGACGAGACGATGTGATATACCGCTTCCCAGAGATGTAAAAGAGATAATAAATCAATAATAGGGAATAATTAGAGGTGTAATTTATCCGTATGGGCTTGTCTGTTCCCCGGTGGCGGTGGGTGCGATGCAAGGGAGCTGATCTTGAGCCACTTTTTGCTCTTTTGTCCTCCTGGTGAGGAAAGGGTAAATGGATGCTAGATGTGATCCTATAAATATCTTCTGTATCCGTGTCTCACCTCGGCTTGTGGCACTCCCTCGGGGGGATGGCAGTGCAGTAACACCTCCTGGTCCAATGCCACCTCTTTTCCCTGCGGCTCCTCCTCAAAGTTCTTTCTCAGGTCTTGCAGGGAAAATAAAAAATACAGGGAGAAACAGAACCAATTAGGATAGTTTAAAAGCTTGGGAGATCAGGGAGGAGGGGGGAGGAAAAAGAAAGAAAAGGAAACTAAAAAACTTCTATGTCCAAAACTTGGCTTGGTGATCTTTCCCAATTTTCTACTCCACAAATGTCCGGCCGTGGCATCACTGAGCATGTCGCACTCTAGTTGGCCCCTAAGCCACAATGGGATCGGTGGCACCAACCATGTTGCTTATTACAGGCTGCCTGGCTGGTTCAGAGATGCTTGTCTGTTGCCAGAGGGGCCCGGCATCAAGCAAAAGCAATTGCATTACCCCTCACTTCCACCCACTCTCCTCTCTACGGCATCCGCCAGCCTCCAGCCTCCATCTGTATGACGGCTTGGAGCAGCCACACGAAAACAAAGCCCTAAGGCGCCTGGACAAGAGTTCCTGCAAGCCTGGCTGACTGCATGGGGCCTCACATTACGTCCCGTTGAATACTCTTACTCTTACACCAAAGCCCTGCTATATATGTGTCTGTAAGCCCCGGCTGTGAACTGCACAGGTGAAACCGGCGAAAGCTCACTTCTCGCAGCAAAAATAAATGCAGGTCTATTTGTATCAGATGAGGGAGCCAGCCCGCTGATGGCTGGCGGGTTGACGTAAATTTGACGTGTTCACCCCGGGTTCCGACTCAGAGCAAAGTGATGTGTTATTGTGTTGCGAGGGGCCGAGCGTGCGGCTGTGAGCCGCCGGTGAATTCCTTTAAACAGATGTTGTGCCTGTCTTGACCAATCATACCCAGAAAAACGTTAAGGCGAGCAGAGAGACTTTCACGACATTCAATTTAATTAGAGTCGATACAATGGGACTGGAGGAGACTTGAGATATAACAGTCTCGGAAGGCTCAAATGTATGCGAGTGTATATTGGCGCGCACGTCAAATATCAGGAAACGCGTGGGTAACGCATTGTTATTCAGGCACATCTGTGTCCTTATCTTACATCTATCTGACTTTGTTGAGCTCTCAAACAAAGATGGATAATGAGTGTGTGTTTTCAAAACGCCTGGTGGTTTGGAAACGGTGCCGCGCTCGGCTCCGTCTCGAATAATACATATTTATGTGGGAATTAATGGGCAGAATCTTTTAAAATACTCAAACGTAAAATGGCTTCTTCTAATAAAGCTTTTGAGGCTGCAGCGAGGGAAGTGTCTGTGTTCCCCAGACAGATTTATGATTGCAGCACAGCAATAAATTTCAAATCTGTTTTTATTCCTGTTACTTTCATAGGGATCATTGCTGATATACTGTATCTGGTGAAAAATATGCTCATGAATACTCAAATTTAGTGTTCCACTTTTTTTCTTTCTTTTTTTTTTTTAAGACAGCCTTCAAGCAGATGCATTACTCTCTCGTGCTCCCTGGCGGGGTTTGAGATTTCCTTCTTATAAGAATCACAGACAGATGATTTCACTAAATTATAATTACAGAAACACACGGTGGAGCAACAGATCACAGTCGTCTCTAGGCTAATTGCTAAATGAAACTTGGTCCCTCCTCAGCCACCAAAAGAGGAAAAAAAAAAAAACCAACAAAAAAAAACAACAATCTTGCTAATATCCTTTGATAACATCTGACACGTAATTTGTGCGCAGCCTTTGTAATGACACAATGAACATTTCGGAGTGCACTCACAAGCGATCCTGATATATGCTTTTTGGCTCTTCTGGGTGCCCGTAGTGCTCCAGGCGACACACTGACACCAGTACTCATCGAGACCGAAGATCTTCTCCACCTGCTGTCTGGTGATGTCAATCGTCACCTGCATGACTGGCAGCGCTGCAAAGCAAACACAGGAGTGGCATGGTGAACACCGGAGACGGGAGCCCCCCCTCCCCCCCCAACCCCCAACAGGATGCTCGACTGCAGGAAAGAGTTAAATACCGATAAATATTGCCTTCAACGGAAAAGAAAACAAATGAGCTGAACTGAAACCTTCGGTGTATTTTGTACCTTGAACTCAACCGGCAAAGTAATTTAAAAAAAAAAAAAAAAGAGCCAGGCAAAATAAACAAGCAGAGAGCCATAATCATATATAAACAGAGTGCTTGTTAACTGAGGAAAATGAGAAGAGAGCCTCACAGCTATCCTTGGTGTAATTTGGAGGGTGTTAAAACGGCAACAGTTGGGAAGGAACAAGGAAGCACTAAACAAACACGCCACAAACAAAAATACTCGCAATAGCCTGCTCCTCCCATTATTAAATCCAGGAGGGTGGGTGTGAGGGCTCACAATCTATGGAGTGTTTTCTCCACGGTGGCTGATATAAGTGATGCTGCTATAGTGCAAGGTAAAAATAGCTTTATTGCTTTTCAGGAGAAAGAAAAGACAAGCAGTCTCTACACAAACTAAAAATTGGGATGAGATTCGCTCTGCTTAACTGCCTAAACAATATACTCTTGTCAGATTCTTGCCTTTTTTTTTTATATTTGAGAAGCAGACTTTCATTTCATTTTCCTTTGACCTTATATTTGGGACTTGTAATCCGGAGGTATTTTTTTTTCTATATCGAACTGCAACTTTGATCCCTGCTGTGTGTCCCACTTTGTCTTTACTCACATGAAACCGTTGCCCCGTTTCCCCTCGAGCTCCCGGCTCCCTCTCTGTCTTATCTTTTCTCTTTGTTGTCTTTTGGAGAGATGTGTATAAAGACAGTGTTTTAGAGTCACGGAGGACGCATCACGGAGAATGACAGGAGAAGCACATACAGTGCAGTGTCGTCAAATCTCAATGGAAAGCCACTCTTCAACAACATTTACATAAAAGCACTTTGTGACACTCTTACACTCCCCTCACACACTTGATCTGTCATTTTCCAGCTCCAGACTGAAGCTTGACTAAGTGGCACATATCACGCCATCAAACCTATACAGCAATTACAAAAAGCACTTGTGCTGATACACGGCATTCATCAAACCAAAACGGGTATTTTCTCTTCTTCTTTTTTTTTTTTTCGGTAAACAATTTGAGGCAAACTGCTCATGGCTTTGTGGAGCGCAGCCTGGCCCTGTGGTGATGTGAGCTGTTGGGGAGGAGAGTGGAGTGGTTCCATTCGCCGGCAGCGACATGCAGTGATAAGCAGCGCTGAGGGGTCACCAGCAGACCCCCCCATATATTAGGATCTGAATGTGGCAGCTTTGGCTATATGTGATCACAATAAATGTGTGTACATGTGCAGTGAATCAAGCCCCGAAGCGCCACTCTGAGCATCAACAACAGCCGGGTGCTGTGTGCACGATTTCCCCAGCACACTCTCGTGTGTAGCTTCGCTCACAGCTAATTTAAAAAAAAGAAAAAAGAAAAAGAAAAAGTAGAAAATGGGGCTGTTTAGAATGGATTCAATTATTCTGCTAAAGCAGTCCCATCGTGATTAATTTCAAATACAATGCTTGATTCAGAAAATCTATTCCTCGTAATAAAACCCAGCTCCTCTGTTGGCTGTGTGAGTGTATGAGTGTGTCTGGCACAGGCTGAGAGGGCACCTAAAAGCTAAAACAAATGGCTGGAGTAACAAAATGGGCACTACAGAGAATGAACAAATGGAGCAGAAGGAACTCTTACTTCTTTCTTCAAATCGGCTGCATGGCAGCATCTGGCTTCGGCCTTAAAGACGAGGAGGCAGAAAAATGACAGCAACAGCACTCATATACAGACTCCGCATATGCCATCCAAGTACAGCACTCATTTCCATTGTTTGGCTTTGCCTACTCACACACAGCAGACCTGGAAAAAATGCTCACAGCTTATTGTGAAGGCCACCACTTTTACGTGTGAATGTGTCCAGCCGTGTTTGGCTTCACTGGAATGTTTTGGCAAATCAGAGATTTAGCGTGGCCCCGCGGCCTCCTGGGAAAGGCTCGGGATCCACTTCCCTCAACTAAAACACTAACAAAACAGAAGCCGGCGCACGTACTGACGGAAAATACTGACATGAAATCCAACGAGACAGCCGAGAGATTTTTTGCCGTTGCTTTTCTTTTCTTCGTCAGTTTATGTGAATACCTGTAATTAATTAATTATTATCGATAGGATTCTGTGGATTGGACATTACATATGGACACACGACAGCAGCAACAGCACAGTTGCAACGTCAAAGCAAAGGGAAAATCAATGTGCAGCATGCCCTGCAACCTGAAAGTTCAATGATATTCAGAGAAAGGCTTATAGCCTTGGACGTGTACGACAAAACGCATGTGATGGCCCTGATTTAGGCCGAGTGCGCGGCTGTTGGCTTTGCATGAGTTAGTTTGGATAAACGTGTTTTTCTATACATATGTCTGAAAAATGTTATTAAGTGCTGCTCGGCTCTTGGTATGGCCCTACTTACAGAAGGAATTCATTTGATTAATGCAAACCTTTCCTCTTTGAGCTAGAGGGCAAAAGGAAGGAAGATCAGTATGGAGATGCAAAGCATGAACAATAGCAACCTGAGGTTAGAAATCCTAAGAAGAGCAATTTGAAGCTCTGCTTGCCAGGGTAATTGCATTCTGTTTCCTTATCTCTTCTTGTCGCCATAATTACCTGCTTTCTGTGTCTGACACCTTCCAGTAACACTGCTGTGAGTCATTCTGTCCAATTTCACTCCAATTAATAAGTAGGACAAAATAATCTCATCACTTTGTGTACAAAATACCACTATAATTTTATAGTCATTAATAATGATTGGGCAGACTGCTATTTACGGTTGTTTTCCATCGTCAACTCCATTAGGATGGATGTGAGACAAACAAACCTTTATGAACAGCCCTCATGCATGACAAATACAAGAACTCTAATGTAGAGTTAGAGGACAGGCGCATTTCTGAGAATTGGGCTCTGACACACTTATGAATCAATTATATTAATATCGATTTAGAATTGTATGCTTGGCTGCAAGGTGTTAGGAACTAAAAAGAGTAAGAGAGAAATTTACATTTCCTTTCCTGCAAGATACTGAAGCGCGCTTAAGATTCCTGTTAAATGATAATTAAAACATGACACGATTCCCTCAGCCTTCAGTTTGATCTGAAACCCATTTATAAATGAGCTCATATCCCAAACCTCAGTGAAATTACTGTGCAAAATTTAAATGGTGATTATGTGATTGACACAGTGTGAATCCTGGGCTTACAGCTGGAACCCCGGTGGGTTTATTTTTATTGGAGTGCAATGGTGCAACTTATTCTGCTGTGCTTAACCATATTTTTGGAAAGTAAATTTTCACTCTGTAACGTTACATGGGAATTAATACAGGGGGCTGGCAGACAGCAGAAACAAACGTGCACCTCGGCACCAGTGCTTACAGTGGCGCAGTCATCTCCTTTGGCTGTTAATAACGCGGCACATACATATTACATTGCAGAAAAGGGTTAATAAATACAGACGTTCATCTGGGCAAACTCATTTGTCACAGTTGTGTGGCGTGCAATTTCGGTCTTCAAGGTTTCATGGTTTTATTAACCCACGAAGACCCGGGGCAACATTTGCTTGAATACAACACAAGTTCACCTTTTCTTACATGCATTTCTGTGGATCCCGATACATCAATGGGATTTAAAATGATGACATCTTGTGATTGTTCTTAGTTCACATCCAACTCCAAAGGGAAAACATTTCCAGGTTGTAATTGGTTATTGCATTCAGTGGGTTGAGAGTATCGTAATACCCGTTTTCAATTGATATTTTACTAAACATATTATAGTTGTTACTTTAATATTTACATCCATTTGGGGCAAAATAGTCATAAAGCATCTAATTTATTGATTTTATAATCTAATTTCCACAATATACAAGCATGGATGACGATGGCAGCGTTCTCTGTACAGCCTGCACACACAAGGCACAGAAACCACACGTCCAGCCATGAGGACAACGCTGCATGATTTAGACATTTCATTTTCTTGTTAGTGAAGTAGCATTGACATGAAAACCAAACTGAGGGTGAATTTGTGAGCACATTCATGCCGAGAGCTGCAGAAATCGTGCAAACCTGGAATCAGCAGGCCTTTCTGAACACCAGCTTAAAGAAAAACAACATGGAAGAGAAAACATTTCACAAGTGTGTGCTGATTTGCCCAAAAAGCCAAAACGTTTAAACATTTGTTCAATTTTTAAATTCAATGTCATTCTTTTTTTTCTGTATTTCTGAATGCAACAAGACATGTTTTTCTTTTTGTTTTTTTTAACATTTCACTGTGTTTTGCGCCTGAAGGTGTCTTTTAAAACAAGAATTCCATTTATTTTTAATTGGCAAATTTCAAGATCTTCAGGTTGTTGTGAAAACATGTTGAATTAAATGGGGGCTTTTATAATTGAAATATTACTCCTTGCTCTAAAACAGAGAAAACTGTTATTTATATATGCATGTTATTATGATAAGACGATTTATGTGTGTCTCTCTCTCTTTTCCTTGTCATGGTCAGGCCGTATAGTCGGACTGGCTCCAGACCACCACCACGTGATCCTGAGTTGGATAAAGCACATAGAAGATGGATGGATAGATGAATTACTCAAAGACACATCTGGTGATCAAAAAACTGTGCAAGTCAGAAAGAAGGCATCTCTTGAAAAAAGGAGCATTTGTCAAATCACCCAAGCTGTGGGCTCAGGCTCAGACACCAAAGGAAACACACACTGTTTTGCTTCAAGACTTTCCTGAGAGTTTACAAAAAAAGCCAAAGGGAGGGAATAAAAGACTTACAGAAGATGCAGAGTGACTGAGTTCATGAATAAACTGACCTTACTATTGAATGATGGGGCTTGTTGCAAAGTCTTCAGGCAACCCGGGTACAATACACGCTATTACGAGACCCACTGACGCAGGCACACACAGGCAGAAAGGAGAAATTTCACATTTACTGTATTGTGTGTTATTCTGATCTGGAGCGAAGACATGATTATTTACACATGCGCTTCATTCAAAAAAGCAAGACGAGCAACACTTCACAAAAGCGAAGGGGTCACACTACGAGAGCACAGACGTCCTCTTCTGAATGTGTGTGTGTGTGTGTGTGTGTGTGTGTGTGCTTGTGTGCAGGAGGGGGTAGAATGAATCTCCCCCCTGAGCCAACGGGGGCTCAACACACACGGGGTAAACATCATTGGACTCAATCCCGAGCGAGTCGATATTGGGCTTGTCTGAAAGCAGGACTTTATTTTTCTCTCCCTCACTCTTGTTTTCGCAGGCTCTGACCTCAATTCCATAGGGGTCATTTGCTTATCAAAGGCAAAGACTGGAACTTACAGGTCCTGAGTGTGTGTTCATTGTGACCAAGGAAATTCAATTAGGCAGCATCCCGACTGTGTGTGTGCGCGGCTGGGATTCGTCAGTGGATATAGAGGGATTAGGGGTTGGGTGGCGCTACATCAGGGGAATGCACCATTTCAAGGGAGAGAGTTCACAATGGCTGAGAGGAGACATCACAGATGAACACTTTTGCGAATGCACTGTCTGCACATCCTGGCAACCGGTCAAAAGCATACTCTAAGTGTTTCATTTCCTCCTGTGGTTCTTTGTACCAGATGGCATCAGTGTCATCATCAACACCACAAGTGTCCAAAGCTTCCTTTCAAGCAACCGACAATGCACTCCTCTGCAGCCCAATTTAGCTCCGCCACATGGGGAAAAAAAAAAAGTCCAAACAAGAAGCAGAGTTGTCAAAAACTACTTTAGAGCTCAACAGCCTGTCAAAATCAGCCTTGAAGGAGATGTAGGCAAACCAGGGATGGTTTCAGCTTAGTCGTAACACTTTCAATTTTTCCAAAGAGGAACAAGTTAGAATTTAACCCGGTCGACTCTGTTCAGGGTGACATATCAGAAAGTCTCATCCTATAGCTGACACTGTCATTTCTCATGTACATTTTTGTTACAATATCAAATGTGTCATGATTATAGCTTTTCAGGTCATATATATGTTGCGTAACATAATGTTTTTTTCTGCTAGTTGTTGGTACAGATATGTTTTCCTTTTACAAATTACTTTTACAATGTTCGGTTTTTATTCAAATTTTTTACGAGAGTCGAGGCGTCTATTTTAATCAACTGGCACTTTGCACACAATAATATTGGTTTGTTTCCTGTAACGTAAGTTGATTAAACTCCAGGTATCAAAGTATAAAGTACCTTTTTCCCCCCAAAAGTGTTTTTTTCCCCCTTAATTTTTTTCATATTTTCTTTTCCTACGTGATGGGACTGTGCATTTACTGTAATTTACAGACTATTGAGCGCACCTGAATATAAGCCACATCAACCAAATTTAAAAAGAATTTAAAAAAAAAAGAAAAAGAACAAAGCTCAGAGTTACGTGATGCACCTGAACGCATCACCCGTGTATCGGCAGCATGAAGCTTCTTAACCCGTAAAAATCCATAAATTAGCTGTGCCATTGTTGAAAAAAAAAAGTAGCGGTTTATAGTCTGGAAATTACGGTATATATTTGCCATGATAAAAGTGGCATTTTCTTCAAGTAGGTGTAACATTTTCACATACAAACAAAGCCGATGCAAAGTTCCAATCTGCAAATCATGTAGAGCTCACCTCAGGTCACGGAGTCAAGGGCAAAATTGCTTCATCATCAAGTCTTCAGACTTCTATTTCCATGTAAAGCAGAGCTGTGATGGGTTGCTCGGGCTGACTGACATGGAGAGCCGAGAATGGCAGGTGTGTCTGTCTCCTAACAAGGATAACGTGGCCTTCTGAGTGAAGCATGGCTCTATTAAACAGCAAGTGAGACGGTAACAGAAGAAGGGGGGGGATTTGCTGAGTTCATGAAGAATGCACCGGGACCTTTCATTCTGGGATGTTGGTGGGGTTGTGACACGAGTCAGTGGGACAGTGTTCCGGGTCAAGGCTCTGCCGCTGGTTATGACCGGCTTTTCAAGAGCTTCTTTTGATTGAGCTGTCCATTTTCCACAATGAATGCACGCTGCAAGGCCCCCGCTGATGCTCTGAATGTCGTTACAGATTATTCATGGCTGACAAACAGGCGAGCAGGTAGCGCTCCAATCAATCCGGCGAGGTTCAGTCCAATGCCACTCCAAGGAGACTCAGGTGGAGCGGTGACGCTGGAGTGGGAAGAGTAAATGGTGCAGGACAGAGGAAACACTAATGAAAGTCAGGAGCCAACAGGCCCGTTTTTGAATTCCACCTTCGTTATTAAGTGACAAGTCCCAGGATAACGCTTTCATGCCGCCATTCACATCACAAGCACCCAGCACGCGTTAAAAAAAAAAAAAAAACATCTAATCAGCTCTACTGAATATTATCTCTCATCTCAACATATTCCATGCATAAAAACACAAAATGCAATCTGCAGTGCACACATTGCCAAACTAAACGGACTTGTATTGAGAACAAAATAGGGGATTATTTTTCCCGCAGTTAAAAGTGTGCTGGCCGATATCATTTGCTTTAATTGATAAACATTATCATTATTAGCAGCATATGTGGCGCCAGGTGTGAGCTTATGGGGCTAAAGCTGTGAAACTTCTCTCAGGCACTTATACCCAGAGTGCTGCGGTTCATTTCAGACGCGGTAAAGCGGCGATGAAGTCGGAAACATCTAAGTCCCTCCTCTTTTCCATATATTGTCTTTGTTCTGCATCACGCTGATATCGGGGAGCACCCAGGGGTGTATTAGGCCTGAGACTTTCCAGTGACCGGTTTTTAATGCTCTAACAGCCGCACTATCAAGATGAAGTGAGTGAAGCAGGCGCAGCGGGAAAGCAGCTCCAGCTACGTTGTGAAGTTTTAAAAAGCATTCGGTCAAACTGATAACTTCGCCACAGCATTCCAGTGTCCTCAATAGCATGTGAATGCTAATACGTATGCTCGGGTGGGGAAAACAAGTCTTGGACAATAAAATGATTCAGGAAGCCAAGCAGTGTGACAGACAGTCCCCCGTCAATGGCAACCACCACACTGAAGTGTCACTGCAGGCTGCAGTTCTCCTGTCAAGTCCAGTCCAAACGGCAAATCAACACTCCCGCTTCTCTGGAGCCTAAACAACAACAACAACAACAACAACAACAACAAAAAAGGTGCTGCCAAATAACAGAGCCCTGCAGGTGTGTGTTATTCTATACTGTTGGCCACTTTGCTCATTCACAAGCGTCTAATAAAGAAAAAGTAAAAACAGCCATTGATGAGCTCTTATTCGAAATGCCCAAAACACTGGGAACTAACTTTACCAGGTACAGCAGGTATGACAGTAAGCTATATTACTGTTAGGAGTTTCTTGTGGTCACATTATTAGACGCCCTTATCGTTAACTACAAATATATAAACAGAAGCGACGCAGAGACCTACTATATTTCAGGTATGAAACAGGTAAAGTGGAACCCTGAAATCCCAAAATGTATCTGCTGAAGTGTGAAAATATTCAAATATAATGCACAAACTTTAGTATTAAACTTTTAGTGAACCCAAATTTCTCAGACACCTTCGCAGTAAGTGCTGGGCGTTGGTACATCTTTCATTGTACGTGGGGACTCACTGGGTAAACACGGGAGGAAAACCAATGGCGGTCGTGTGGAGATTTTTTAAACTTAACGACAGCAAGAGGAGTAAAGTTGACCACAGATCAAACAGCGGGCTTGTGCAGATTGCCGTACTGATTGTATATTGGCGATTGAAGGGACAAACAGTGATTGTTTTCATTCTCACCAAAGGTTCCAGTAAATGCACAGTGAACTTCAGATTCACACCAGGCACGCCGCCGCCGCCGCCGCAGCAATCTGAGTGATCAACAGCCATTTTAGACAGCGCTCTTCTTCGGTGGAAGCACAGGAACACATTTCAGATGCGATCAAGCCAGACAGGAAGATCGCACACCAAAGGCGAAGCAAAATATAAGGGGCGTGGCGGAGGATGAGGAAATTGTCTTTGTTCTTTTTAATATTCATTTTAAAAATACATTTAAAAAAATCTTGTTGGCACGTCATGTCACTTCATTAATTCAACATAATGTCATACTGTCTGGCAACGGGCCAAAATGCATCAACGCAGAAGCACAAAAATCAATGAAAACTAACACGATCAAAAACAGTAAAGTAAATAAAACATCTCATAATTACACTATGCCGTCATTTCATTTCCCCGCATTGAAAAGTTCCCATGTGTAGCTACTTGTGCTAAATCCATTTATAAAAAAGTGATATTGATGCATCCCTTATTAACATCCTCTAAAACATTATGTTTTACATGTTATCGCTCTAAACAGGTTGTTCCTAAAGTTAGAACATGTACATTGAAGGAAGAGAAAGAATATCACAGCAGGCTCAATTTAAATCTGTCCCTATCGTGTCTTTGATAATCTGTATCTCTCAATCATCCTTCAAAAAACATCTATAAGAAATGTATGAAATATCATACAGATACAAACATTTCACCTCACATCTAATAAGAGAATATCTAATGCAGCCGAAGGTTAGAGTCAGAAGAAGTTTCAATAATTTATATTTGCAAGACAAAATTTATTTCAGAGAAATAAGTGACTGAATAATCAGAAGGTATTTTTGGATCCAAAGGAAATACTTTCTTTGATATAGGAGAGTTTTGAGACGGTTCCAAACTTCAGAAAATAAGTAAATGAACGAAAAACACATGATTACATGACACAAGTTTACGGAAGGAACAGGAGATTGAGTTATTGCTCCTGCTGCTAACCGTCTGGAGTGAGACCGCCGCACGCTTCATTTAAGAAGCAGAAATATGAATCAGGTTTGGCCACGAGCAAAACAACTGATTATCTGCTCCACTATCCACAATGATAATAACTCGAGCATTTTGCATCACTCCAGGAGAGTCTGCTCTTCAGTACAAATAATTTCGCTCCCATCCTTCTCGGTAACAACGCAGGCCGCGGCGCAGGAGAAGTGGCGCTCCGGCTGCGTTTTAAGTGCACAGGTGTTCACAGGTTTGGAACGTGTTAATGAATAGATTTTCAGAAACTTCAGAATAGCTTTTCCATGTCACCGAACATGCAACGACAACACATGCCTGAAATCGGGGTTTATTTCTATTCTTTATTTAGATCCGATGGCCTGAAAAGTCACAGAGAAGTCACAGCTGATTACATCAAGTAAACATTAATTCAAAGCAAAGGATTTTTCTATTTACACTGTCCCTCCATAATTAGTTTGCCTAACCTTTCCTTAATAGTGCGCGCACACAGAGGCAGTGCTGTGATTTACCAGGGTGCCCTTACCAAAGGGCCCCCGTTGTAATTACTCTCCATCCAATATCCTGACCTCGATGATTGGCAAGAGCAGAATGTTCTCGATGCCACAGTCTTGGGGCTGGGAGTGACTGGGACCCGCTCCTTTATCTCGCACATGCACCTTGTCCTACCGCGAATGAGAACGCGTCAGAGGTGAAGGCCTCGAGCGCTTTGCTTCTGCTTCCATTACATTTTGCAGAGTGGGAAGATCTGATACAACGCTACCCACATGAAAGCCGCGATAATTTGCTCGGGCTAACATGCTTCTCTCCCCCTTGTCTGACATGGCCTTGGGCGCTGAAGTAAATAAGGAAAGCTGCTTCAGGTAAGTCAGGCTGGTTCCCATCTGGCTGCCGAGTGCTCGGTGCCATACAAATTGCATTACGGTTTTCCCCTCCCTCCTCATGATGATGGTTTTGCCCCTCTTGGGCTTTTGGCCGGCAGTGTTGTCTGAGTTGGGAGGGAGAGGTTTTTGGTAATCCAATGGAGGTGTGTAGGCGAATGTAAATATTGAGGGCAACAACAAACAGTGTTCAGTAAACAGCCTCGGGGAATGCGCAGGTCCAAAAGTCTTTCGAACCAAACTCAAACGTTCTTCGTATTTGTAATAATAACTAATTGTAGTAATGGTGATTGAACTACACGGTAACGTCTACAGAATAAACATTCGTTAATGTGCGTGAGATTACTTTCTGTAAGACTTGCAGACAAATGATCATTCACTTCCCATTCTCCAAACACATTCAGGATGCACAAATCTCAGAATCGCTTTTCAACAAAAAACTGGCATATTATTAAAGGATACTGGTGGAGTGGACCTGCGGACCTTTTAGTTTGAAACGTTTCCCTGTGTACCATCTCCAGGTATTCCTCCCACTATCCAAAAAGCATGCAACAGTATCTCAGTTCATTGCTGACTGTAATTTGCCTGCAGGAGAGAATGTGAGTGTGTGTGTGAACGTCTGCCTCTCTGTGTTATTCCTGTTATGGACGGGCAACAAGGGCAGGGTGTACCTGCCTTCACCCAGTGACCGATGCAACAGACTCCAGCCCCCAACAACTCTAAGTTAGACAAAGAGGTATAGAAGACGAATCAATACATCAGTATTATTACAATATGTACTGTGCACTTCTGCTATTCACTCTGTAATTATTATTTGGGGGTCTGAGATACAAACTCAATTTATTTCTGCAAGATGGTAACTGACAAAATCATTTCCTCTTTCTTCTCCAACCATAAATGCCGAGTATTAATGTGTTTGTCCCAATTGGGGAGATTGAAATATTATTCAGATCATTTTAATGTCGCTTAATTTGTGCAACAGTGATTGATATTGATCATAATGCAGACAACTGTAGTGTCGTTAACCATGATGTCGTGTTCACATGAATATTTAAAACGTGACTGTTGCAGCTTTCACGGTTGTGCTGAAGTGACCAAAAACAAGTTTCAGCAGTGGCGGCTGCAGTTCTCAGAAGAAGTAAAGGTGCTGTTATTGAATGCACTTACAAGCTGGACCACAGTTCAGAGGAGCAGTTTCCAAAGCTCCTGAAAGCTTTTATATGTTTGTGAGAGGGGGGGGGGCTGTCCACCAGCGTTTGGCGTCACCGTAATGTTTGCACAAATCAGACCTTGAAGAAGGGGGCCGGTCACCTTCATTCAAGATACTTTGGATCTTTGAGGGTAAAAGGCCGAAAGAAATTTGTTTAGACGCCACCAACTCCTGCTGTGCCAACTGGAAATACGTCTGAAAGAGAGAGCTCAGCGATGGGAAATGGGAGTGAGATAAATATGAAATGAAGCACAGTCTGCCATTCTGCTTTCAATTATAACATTATATAAGATCTGGCATAAATCTGGGATTCCACCATTAACACATTTGAACCAACAAAATACTAAATATTCTCTTAGCATTTGTGAGCTGAAAGTTGAAGAGGGGACTGATGGGAAAACCAGAGAGGAACTACAACCAAAGGAAGATGTGTAAAAAAAAAAAAAAAAAAAAGAAAGAGGCAAATAAAACCGGACATGATATGAAACAAATATTTGAAAGTTGCAGGCTTGATGCAGAGTGCTTTTGGTTTACTTTTCTGCTCCCATAATTTTGTAAGGTCCCTCCTACGTTCTGTGTAGTTTTAGAAAATCCTGATATAAATATGAGCCAGTCGAAGCTCAGAAACCGTTTTCACCGGTCTTCAGTCTTTACAATATAAACAAATGAACTATTCTTCAAGAAGTTGCAGAGAGACGAGCACCTATAGAGCGCGTCTTCCTCTCCCGCGCATGTTTATACTGAGAGGACTTATCAAAGATAGGTTTCAGAGAGGGTCTGTTTGGCCTTTTGTGGCCACTGTGGGTTCTCGCCCACACAGGAGGATCATTCATGTGATTGCAATCTAAAATCTCATCGCGGGCTGCTGGAAAATACCCCGATCTATTGTCAGTTTGTAATATGGTATTGGATATGGCATGAAAAGAGATATTATGGGTATCAGGAGAAATGTCTGGTGGGTTATGCAGTGATGCAGATACAGAACTGTCGTGTCCTTCAGAATCAATCTTCCCTGAAGACGTATGAGACAAAGTATTACCCTCAAGTCTTACTCCTCTTGTAGACTGAAATAAGAGCAACAGTGGCTGAACTGATGATGTACTCAGGAGTGACACAATGCAAAACAGTATTTCATGTTCAGTTTTTCTTTGTTTTTGGGGGGTGGGGGTTTGTTCAAAACACAGCTTCAACTGTATTTAAATAATCAGTTTTACCCTTGAATCCGACTCAAAGGAAGAGAGAACAAACAAAACTTTGTCAATAATACAACAAAATATCCTGTAGCATGTCTACATCTGAGAGGAAAATATTATATGGAAAATGTTCAGTTTGACTGTGTAATCAGTGTAAATCCCTGTACTATCTGGGTGGTCTCATGACACCGAGTTTACAAGGATCTCCCTCCGTGTTGTTTAGTCCAGAATCCACTATAATGTGATGCATGGGAGGCTGAAGTGCTGGAGACCAAGCACGGATTGAGCCTTTAAATATTCATTTCTTTGTTCAAATGCGACTGCTTTAATTATTAATGGAGTGGATGCAAGACAGAGAATTGTGGACTTTATAAATAACCTGATGCTGAAAATTGAGAGAATCGAGTGGAAGTGCCGAGTGGACCCCTGAGCTCGTTTTGATAGCAGAAGTAGCAGATGTTGGGTGATGGTGTTTATTATGCACACATGAAGCAGAGATGCAGAAAACTGCTGAGCTGGAGCAAACCAAATGTTATGAGGGAATGATTTTAAAGTGATTATGGAAAAGAGATGAAGCATAGCCAAGAGTTGCAAGGATTAAAAAAAAAATGACTAGGTGATTAATGAATAACTTGTCAAACATTCTCAGGCTATGAATCCATTCAAAATTCACAATATCATGCATTTAAATGAGACAAAAGGGAAAAATTCAACACTGACTTCAGATTTTTTTTAATAAAAACACCCTGAACACTTTGAACTTGGGCTTCCATTCAGTTACAAATTTGATTGTTATATATGAATAGACTAAATTCTAATAAAACTGAACCGTTGCCCTTGAAAGACAGACAAGAAAACAGAACCTGTCTAAAAACAACAGGGATGAATTATTCATTTGAATCACATAAAATCCTCAAGATTGCTTCCTGATGGCTCTTGGACCACAACTTCTGCTCCTGTTGTTGCGCGCACGCCTCACTGCACACCTGCCCACATGTAAAGGTTTCCTCAAACGAGTGTTTTCCGCACGGCCCTTTCCTTTTGTGCTTGCGGCAAAACACGGCGACCACACGAGGCCGAATCCAGATATGGTACATGCGGGCAGGAAACTGCTGATGATCGACTAGGGGCTTTATTCCCTGAAACATGAGGTGGGAATGCATTTCCCTGCTTGTTTTTCCACTCTGTCACCCAGCTGAACCCAAAGTCCAACCGCCCTCCTTAGGAAGCACGCCGCCCATCCACTGCAGGGTTACTCCACACTTTTGGGTGAATAAATCCTGCAAGCAGCGTATATACTATAGATGTGTCGATGCCTTTGGTTTTAAATGCAGCACCTCCCCCTGCGATTCACTTATTTGTGACATGCCGAAAAAATATTCTGTTCTCCCTTTCATATTTTACACACACTTCACGAGGAGATTGAAGCTATTCTTCTTCCTTCACCGCAGCACCACTATCCCATACCCAGGACACCCTGCAGCTTTTGGTTCAAAAAGGAAGAGAACAGTGAGCGGATGTTTGTTTGAGGGCTGTGTAAAATACCTATACTGAGAGTCTCCTTGGGGCCAAACACACAAAAGCATTAACTGTCAGCCACCGAGTTGCTCTGCCTATCAAAAATCTCCAAGGACTATTTAGCTGTCAGCTCCCTCACTACACCTTCCAGCCCCACTATTTTTAAACGAATTTGAGTGGAGCAGGTGCTGAGTGACACCACAAACTCCCACTCTGTCTCCCTCTGTCAGTATAACACTCTCGTCTTTCATTTCCAGGGGATGTGGAGGTAAGTTGAAAGACAAAATTACATTATACAGTTAAAAAACTTGAATGGGGGGGGGGCATCAAAGTTCATTGATGATAGTCCAAATAGGAAGCCTGGGAAGAAGTTTACTGGTTCCATTCTGCATCCTCACAGCTTTTGAAATGGTAGATTTTGAGGTATATTGTGAAACCCGAGCACATTTGCAACTTTGGCCCCTATTTGCTCAGCACAAGAAAAGTACAAGTGGTCTGGGTAATGCATGGGTAATGCATGTGCAGCAGCATACAGAGCACATTTTATTCAGATGTCTTGGTTAGGGCACTGAAGGCTCAGAGCTGCAGTTAGACGGATCAGAGCCAATATTCCCATGCAGCTCTGAGAACTGAGCTGCTTCCCACATCGCCACTGTGTGCCTTTGGAAATAAGGCTTTTGATCCATTTCATTTGAGCATTTACAGACATATCATGCCTCCTGCAAGACTGAAATAAAATGCAGTCGTGTGGCGTCATTTAAAACTAAGGAACTCGTGACACTGGATGTAGTCCACACACATGAGGAAGAAACGCCGGCTGGACGGCTGTATTGATGACATGTCGGCGTTTTCCAGACGCACTAAGTAAATAACTCAAACTATTGTGAAAGAAAAGACCGCTAAGACGGCTGAATGCATTCCAACTTCTAGCAAGGGCAGAGCTTTTGTGAGACTGACAAATGAGAAATTACTTGAGAAAAAGCAAAGCGCAGAGCTGACGTGGGATATGTTTTGGTGGGAGGACAAAGCCGGAGCGTGTGGGAGATTGGAACGGCAGCGTTGTTGTTTGACAAATGGTAATTATCTTTTTTTCCCCAAACTTTTGTTCCACTAATTGCAGTTAATTTTGAAATTCATTCTTCCTGCATGTCAAGACCGACTTCAAAGGACCAGACCCGACGTACTCCAGATTTCCAAATAAAAACACGTCTTACACACAAAGTTGGAGACACGGAGAAGTGTGGCTCTCGTATGAGTCTATTGGCGAGATCAATCAGCACAGCTGGCTGGTTTTTAATTCTGCCTGCCTCACTTTACTCCCAACGCTCCAAAACACACAGGCAGTTGTCTCAAGGCCAGACAAACACAGGCGTCAATTAAATCCACTTTGACTCCCTCCTCACTCCGAGGTGTGTTGCTTTGCATTGAGAACGGTCTGCTTCTCCACGCATAGACACAGACCACGGACGCTGGCACCGGGCTGACCTGCCGGAGAAGTCGAATAGCACGCGCTAGCAGATGTGTCACGGGAACAATTCACCTTGCCATCTGTTTTTCGGCGCTTCATTGCCAAATCCTTCCCTCTCCGTCCTGCAATCAAGGGCAGGATGAAATACAAGTCCCATTATGGGGAAGCAGCTAATAATGCATTATCAATTAGTCCCTTTGGCTACTGATCGATGCTTAGCAGGTGGTACAAGGCCATTTGGTTCATTTAGGGCAGTATTGTCCTCTCCCCCTAGATTCTCTTATTTCCTTCTGTTCATTAAGTCTGGCCTCAGAGACGTATCAGGTTTTGCTAAAATTGCAGCAGAGCACTTTTTCTATATCCTATTAAAGATCATGTTTAATCACTGTTATGTGGCCTCTGCTCCATTAGGATGACTCCATACTATAGTAACCTGGATTTTGACAATGGAAAATGACAGTGGGCTTGTTGCTGCTTCCAAATAAATGCCATTCGTGTAAAAGAGAGGGTATAAAGGTAAAGACATTTTTCTGCATCCACGCTGTTGACCTATACAGAGATGAGGAAGAGGGATGAAAAAAAGTGTGTAATACAGGGGGGACGGTGTGAGGAGAGAGTGGGAGGAAGTTGGTGTGAGAGAGGTGATTGGCTGCCATAATACCGCGGATAAGCATTGTGGTATTAAAATAAAGGTTACAGATCGTTCCGGCTAAGCCCAGCTTATCTCCCCCTTGGATCAGAAATTAAATATGTCATCACATTACAATCCAGGATCTAGTCGATCAGAAAATACATATTTTATACAAATGAATCCTCCCCAGGCTGCCGACTCCCAGGTTAGCCCTGAGGTGCAATAACACATTATTAGTTCGTATTCAGAAAGTGATAGATGGCTTTAAAAGATTTAGTCACTGCATCATACAGGGTATTTAGACTTCAGAAGGACTGACAGAGGACAGGCGCTGTGGCTGACAAGCCTGGTGTTGACATGACGGGGTTACATTGCCTTCCCAGTTAGATTCTACATGGTTAATAAATATAAGAAAAGAAAAGAAGTTCAATACCGTTGTGTGATTCTACTGTGAACTATTTCACAAAGTAAGAGGCAAACGTGCAGTTTTTTGATCATTTTCTCCGTGATGTTCGGCTTTCACTGTGAGGAGCGTTGTCAACATCCGGTTCAATCAACAAAGAAAATATAATCTCCCCTCTTTATAAGATGGTCGCTGAGCTTTATTGAAATAGGAATGTGAAATGCATGTATTTTCCACCTGAGAGGGTTTGCTTGCTGGGGTGACAATGTGAAGCGTGGATCAAAATCATTTCCATCAATGCTGGCAGATGAAATGCAAACACAATCAAATCAGTCTGGCCCATACAACAAGCCTCTGCTCAAATGCCAATCTCCCTTCTGCTCATCATGCGTCTGATGAGAAATCATAGAGTGGGAGAATCTCCTAATCTATGCAAACACACTGTCAGTATTGATTTGTTCGTAGGGGGATATGTCTTTATTAAGACTCGTCCCCTCTCTCCGACCTGGGAAAGACACGGTGTGTGCCGAGGCTTAGGAGGCAGTCACAGCCATAACAATTGAGATAAGTTACTGAGGACAGGTAATGAGAACCGATAGACTCGAGGACGGATCGATATCAGACATTGAAACCAGGAGAGGAAGGACAAATTTGACATCTCATTCGCTCTCCATGTTTGAAGGAGTCTCTGAACCAAGTGGTCCTCTTTGTGAGCGTGGATTTCCGGGGGTGCTGGTGTATTTGCGTGTAGAAAGGGGTCTGAAGCATCGATGCAGTGCAAGGAGGTGCAAGTAGAGCGAACTGTAACTGAACAATCGGTCGGAGCAGCTCTTTGTCTTTGGCGCGGAGAATCACTTTCAATAAACAGACCTGTCTGATGAGGGCAGAGGTCACGTCGGCTGGAGCAAGTTATCCACATGTCATGTTACACCCCCCTACCCCCCACCGGAGCCGTGAATACTGAGCAGTCTGACTGGAACACGTCTGCACTTCAGACCTGGCTCGGTTATTAATTTAAACCCTTCCAGTTACTTTGACGTTTGCCCGAGTCTGCTGGGACTCAACATAGATGGAGTAAGCTGAATATTGCCTCTGCTGTTCTGGGTCAGTCCAGTTCAACTCAAACAGCCATGTGTCTGATATTCCTTCAGCTGCAGTCTGCTGCGTGAAGGTGAAGCCAGTATTGATTATGGCTTCTGCTCACTTTGATCAGTTTGCTTTTCCATTTGATACTCTTTATTAAGTAAATTGTGCACAAAAGTCATTAGGGCTGTGGGGATCCCTAGACGTTCTCTTTGTGGATTTGAAAGGTCGTTTCAAGTGCATTAGTGATCAGACGTGCATTTGGAAACCGGCAGTCTGGTTTAACTTTCACTGTGTCACAGACCTGAGGATCAGATCCAGTTTCTCTCTGCTTCTCGGCACACAACTCAACATTTTGGGATGAATGCTTTCCTCTGTGTTCATACACAGAAGCTCAATTCTGAAAAGAAAGTTGGAAATCTGTGTACTACCAATGACTTGCATATCTCATAAACCCATATTTTTCAATGTGGCATATGCAATAATAACATATCCGATTATTATCATTTACCATTGCATGGAAACCACGAGCTCGCTTTTGAGTTTGACTGCAAAAACTCGGATCCTCTGCTTTATCCAACACTCTGTAAACATCCTGAAAGTGAGGAGACCATAGTTGCTTTAATTGTTACCTGGTGCAGGATTGTAGACGCTCAACAATCCAGGGTCTTCATTGCCAGATGTCTCATTTCATGATGGGAAAACAGTTTTCTGTTGGTGAAAGGTCTGGACTGCAGGACGGCCAGTTCAGACCTTTAAAACCCAGCATGAAGTCTGTGGTTCAGCACCGCCTTAATGAAACATGTCAGGGCTTCGCTGATCAGGATGCGTGAAGGAATATAAACACACACACACACCCAATATCTATCTAACTGTCCATACACGTACATAACTTTTAATAACTTAGGTTGTTCTATTGACTGAATGTATCACTTCATTTACTATGTTAACAACACGAACATACAAACACTGACATTCCATCGGTCATGTCACGCAAACCGAACTAAATGAGTTCATTCTAA